>NC_133343.1:5014873-5274873 GCF_030506205.2 Paramisgurnus dabryanus
TTGTGGTGAAAAACTAATTGAAAATCACCATAAAATCACATTTTAAGTAGGGCTGTCAAAAGATTAATTGTAATTAAACGTATACAAAATAAAAGTTTGTGTTTGAAAATGTATGTATGCAAAATAGATGCATGTATAAATAAATACAAAATAATTATGTATATATTATTTATTTATAAAATATATTAAAAAAAGTGTGTGTGTGTGTCAGAGCCGGCGCCAGACCATAACTAACAGGGGGGCATTTGGCTTCCAACGGGGGGGCACGCAATAGCAACAATAACTTGCAAAAACAAGACATTAAAACAACAAATACAGTGCAAGCACAGACTCATACAACTGGTACAGACTGTCAGCTAATTTCCCGTATAAAGTGCAAAAGACCACAAACAATGTGCAAAACTACTGAACTTCGACCTCGGCGTGAGGGCAAGCTGAGCTCCGCTGCGCTTGCGCTTTGCTTAACGCAACAACAAACTGCCCTCACGCGGCGCAAGCTATTGAAATGAATGGGTTTCATAGCGCAGTGCATAGCGCAGCGCACACCGCGTCCTACCTTGAAAAAAGCCGCTTTACCATAATCACGTCGTAATGCTGTTAACGGTCTATAGCCACACTTCACATTTAAGCTTACGTAATTTAAAACAACGCTAACTTACCTTTAAAATAGCTGAAGACGGCATGTACGAACATTAAACTTCCTTAAAACAGTGTCCTGTAGATTTGTAAATTCCACCTTGACCTCTAATCTCTGAGTTTGAGCCAGTCTGTGTTTGCATGAAGTCAGATGAAGCAGGCGGTGCTGGTTCGTTCTAAATGTTCTAATATCCATATTTTACACGATCCATAAAATGCCGCGAAAAAAACACGTTGCTAGTATCAAGTCACAAATATGCTAAAGACGTAAAAGACGGGTGAGACGCGGCAATACATCCAATCAGAGAAACTGTACTATTTTAATTAAAGAAAACAACACTGTAAAAAAAATTCCGTAGAAATTACAATGTTATTGCAGCTGGGTTGCCGGTAATTTACCGTAGATTTACATTTATGTAATTTATTGGCAAGAATTTGTTCAAAGTTCAATCAATTTTAAATATTTACAAGTATTTGTCTTTACAGAATAAAACTATACAATAACAGCCTCATGCAAAGCATTCTGGGAACCAGAAGTCATCATCAACCTTTTTCTGTTTTGTGCTTCAGATTTTGTTTCCCAGAATGTTTTGCTTGATGCTGTTGTTTAAGTTTTACTCTGTAAAGACAAAGACTTGTAAATGTTTAATGTTCATTTAACTTTGAACAAAATGTTGCCAGTTAAAAACATAAATTTAAATCTACGGTAAATTACCGGCAACCCAGCTGCAATTTCTACGGATTTTTTTTACAGTGAAATATCAACTATATTTTCATCATTTGATTACATTACAAGTCATGAAACATTCAATGTTTAATTTATTTTAATTATTCATGATATATATTAAATTAATAAAAAACTTTGTAGGGGGGCACAACAACCTATTTGGGGGGGCACTGCCCGCGAATGCCCCCCATGACGTCGGCCCTGTGTGTGTGTATGTGTGTGTGTGTGTGTGTGTGTGTGTGTTTGTGTGTACCTGGTAATTATCACGTTGTGACCAATTGTCCCCACAAAGATAGGAATACCAGTTTTTTGTGACCTTGTGGGGACATTTTGATGTCCCCATGAGGAAAGAAGCTTATAAATCAAACAAAATGATGTTTCTTGAAAATGTGAAGTACCAGAACGTTTTCTGTGATGGTTGGGGTTAGGAAATGGGGTAGGTAAAGGGAATAGAATTTACAGTTTGTATGGTATAAAATGAATTACGTCTATGGAATGTCCCCACAAAACATGGAAACCAGAATGTGTGTGTGTGTGTGTGTGTGTAAAATGTTTCTAAAAAACATCCATGAATGTATACAAAATATTTACACATTGCACAGTGCACACACATATATTATGTAAAAACAAACTTTTATTTTGTATGTGATTAATCGCGATTAATGTTTGACAGCCCTAATTTTAAGCTAATGGGATTTATCATTTGGATGATCCCGAGGAGTCATGTGGTCAGATGAGACCAAAATATTACTTTTTGGTCATAATTTCACTAAACGTGTTTGGAAGTATAAGAATGATGAGTACCATCCCAAGAACACCATCCCTACTGTGAAGCATGGGGGTGGTAGCATCATGCTTTGGGGGTGTTTTTCTGCACATGGGACAGGGTGACTGCACTGTATTAAGGAGAGGATGACCGGGCCATGTATTGCGAGATTAACCTCCTTCCCTCAGTTAAAGCATTGAAGATGGGTCGAGGCTGGGTCTTCCAACATGACAATGTCCCGCAGCACACAGCTAGAATGACCAAGGAGTGGCTCGGTAAGAAGCATATCAAGGTTCTGGCGTGGCCTAGCCAGTCTCCAGACCTAAACCCAATAGAGAATCTTTGGAGGGAGCTCAATCTCCTTGTTTCTCAGCGACAGGCAAGAAACCTGACTGATCTAGAAAAGATCTTTGTGGAGGAGTGGGCCAAAATCCCTCCTGCTGTGTGTGCAAACCTGGTGAAAAACTACAGGAAACGTTTGACCTCTGTAATAATTGCAAACATAGGCTACTGTACCAAATATTAACATTGACTTTCTCAGGTGTTCAAATATTTATTTGCAGCTGTATCATAGCAAGTAATAGTTAAAAAATCATACATTGTGATTTCTGGATTATTTTTTAGATTTTGTCTCTTATAGTGGACATGCACCTACGATGACAATTTCAGACCCCTCCATGATTTCTAAGTGGAAGCACTTGCAAAATAGCACGGTGTTCAAATACTTATTTTCCTCACTGAATACTACTTCCTATAATCAAATAAAACAATTCTGATTAGAGACCACAAAAAAATCTAATTTGTGGTGAAAAACTAATTGAAAATCACCATAAAATCACATTTTAAGTAGGGCTGTCAAAAGATTAATTGTAATTAAACGTATACAAAATAAAAGTTTGTGTTTGAAAATGTATGTATGCAAAATAGATGCATGTATAAATAAATACAAAATAATTATGTATATATTATTTATTTATAAAATATATTAAAAAAAGTGTGTGTGTGTGTCAGAGCCGGCGCCAGACCATAACTAACAGGGGGGCATTTGGCTTCCAACGGGGGGGCACGCAATAGCAACAATAACTTGCAAAAACAAGACATTAAAACAACAAATACAGTGCAAGCACAGACTCATACAACTGGTACAGACTGTCAGCTAATTTCCCGTATAAAGTGCAAAAGACCACAAACAATGTGCAAAACTACTGAACTTCGACCTCGGCGTGAGGGCAAGCTGAGCTCCGCTGCGCTTGCGCTTTGCTTAACGCAACAACAAACTGCCCTCACGCGGCGCAAGCTATTGAAATGAATGGGTTTCATAGCGCAGTGCATAGCGCAGCGCACACCGCGTCCTACCTTGAAAAAAGCCGCTTTACCATAATCACGTCGTAATGCTGTTAACGGTCTATAGCCACACTTCACATTTAAGCTTACGTAATTTAAAACAACGCTAACTTACCTTTAAAATAGCTGAAGACGGCATGTACGAACATTAAACTTCCTTAAAACAGTGTCCTGTAGATTTGTAAATTCCACCTTGACCTCTAATCTCTGAGTTTGAGCCAGTCTGTGTTTGCATGAAGTCAGATGAAGCAGGCGGTGCTGGTTCGTTCTAAATGTTCTAATATCCATATTTTACACGATCCATAAAATGCCGCGAAAAAAACACGTTGCTAGTATCAAGTCACAAATATGCTAAAGACGTAAAAGACGGGTGAGACGCGGCAATACATCCAATCAGAGAAACTGTACTATTTTAATTAAAGAAAACAACACTGTAAAAAAAATTCCGTAGAAATTACAATGTTATTGCAGCTGGGTTGCCGGTAATTTACCGTAGATTTACATTTATGTAATTTATTGGCAAGAATTTGTTCAAAGTTCAATCAATTTTAAATATTTACAAGTATTTGTCTTTACAGAATAAAACTATACAATAACAGCCTCATGCAAAGCATTCTGGGAACCAGAAGTCATCATCAACCTTTTTCTGTTTTGTGCTTCAGATTTTGTTTCCCAGAATGTTTTGCTTGATGCTGTTGTTTAAGTTTTACTCTGTAAAGACAAAGACTTGTAAATGTTTAATGTTCATTTAACTTTGAACAAAATGTTGCCAGTTAAAAACATAAATTTAAATCTACGGTAAATTACCGGCAACCCAGCTGCAATTTCTACGGATTTTTTTTACAGTGAAATATCAACTATATTTTCATCATTTGATTACATTACAAGTCATGAAACATTCAATGTTTAATTTATTTTAATTATTCATGATATATATTAAATTAATAAAAAACTTTGTAGGGGGGCACAACAACCTATTTGGGGGGGCACTGCCCGCGAATGCCCCCCATGACGTCGGCCCTGTGTGTGTGTATGTGTGTGTGTGTGTGTGTGTGTGTGTGTTTGTGTGTACCTGGTAATTATCACGTTGTGACCAATTGTCCCCACAAAGATAGGAATACCAGTTTTTTGTGACCTTGTGGGGACATTTTGATGTCCCCATGAGGAAAGAAGCTTATAAATCAAACAAAATGATGTTTCTTGAAAATGTGAAGTACCAGAACGTTTTCTGTGATGGTTGGGGTTAGGAAATGGGGTAGGTAAAGGGAATAGAATTTACAGTTTGTATGGTATAAAATGAATTACGTCTATGGAATGTCCCCACAAAACATGGAAACCAGAATGTGTGTGTGTGTGTGTGTGTGTAAAATGTTTCTAAAAAACATCCATGAATGTATACAAAATATTTACACATTGCACAGTGCACACACATATATTATGTAAAAACAAACTTTTATTTTGTATGTGATTAATCGCGATTAATGTTTGACAGCCCTAATTTTAAGCTAATGGGATTTATGAAACATTTCCTTCTAACCTGATTGGATGTCTTGAGGAGAGGCACCTCATTCTCTGCCTGCAGTTTGCTCTCAATCTCTTCCCACTTTCGGTCCTTGTCTTTGAATAAAATCCTGCAGGAATGGTGAGTCAAACTCATTCAAAATGTGACAATGACCTTATTAAACTAAAACACTATATACATTTTGCACTGTGCAGAATAAATCAAATCAAAATCATGGCTGCAGTAATCACAAGCCCCATTTTAAAATGATAAAACTAAAGTTTTATAATGAATGAAGTAAGAGTACCTGATTTTGTTGGCTGTCTTTTCCACAGCTTGTCTGATTTTTGCTGAGAGCTGGGAAACCGATGCCAGCAACAAACTGTCCAGTACACCCTATGCATGCAGAATAAGCAGAGAGTAGCACTTTTTGTTATGCAGGTAATTTTTCTTTTTTCTTATGCTGTTAGTGTCAGATGTTGAATCCCTGATGACAAGATTTTCACAAAAGTAAATACAGCGCCCTCTTGTGAAACACAGGCAGCAATTCAAGTAAGTTTTATATTTTTGCAGTACCAGTGATGAGAGACACAAGACTTATAAAAGCCACTCGCTGGCGACATCCACTGGTCAATGTGGTGTAATGCAACAACAATACACCTTTAAAGGGGACTTCAGCGGCCAGTTGATGAATTGCAGTTTCAATTGAAGTCACCTCCGTATTGGCTTTACGGTCTACATTTTAAGATTGACAATCAATAATTGAGAACTACTGCTGAATGTACATTTTTAAGGGTAACCATATAGCCTTTGCTTGACATACCATTTTCTTTGTTACCCAAAGCCAAAGATAACTCACCTCATCACGGTTCCAGGTACGGCGGCGGATGGATCGAGAATCCTGACTGCTGATAACACCACGAGGTCTTAATTCTACTCCTTTGCTACTGATTTCTGGAGCACTGCCAAGGACGTCCTCAAACACACGGTCCTCAACCTGATATATAGGCACAGAGACTTCTTACCCCGACTTAATCTATATAACAGCATCTAACATTTAAACAGTTAGACAGCATTGCTATGAAACCATATCTATATGTTGTACATGTAACTGTTAACTACCTCACTGTTAGTTTTACTGATGGGAATAGCTACTCTTGATTTAAAGGTAAAAATTTAAATTACTGCAATGCTACTATTTAAAATTGTTATTAGCAACAAAACAATCTGGTAACAGAAAGTGGCTACCTACATTAAACATTTTAAAGGAAAACACCACAGTTTTTCAATATTTTACTATGTTCTTACCTCAACTTAGACGAATTGATATATATCTTTCTTTTTTCAATGCGTGCACTTAATCTTTGTACAGCGCGTCGTGAATATGTTAGCATTTAGCCTAGCCCCATTCATTTCATAGGGATCCAAACAGGGATGATTTTAAAAGCCACCAAAGACATGTTTTACCTATTTAAAGACTGTTACATGAGTAGTTACACAAGTAAGTATGGTGGCACAAAATAAAACGTGGCGATTTTTTTAAGCGGATATAAAATGAGAACTATATTGTACGCCGGAAGAGCACTTAGTTTTCAGCACTTCCACCTCAGCGTGCAGTAATATCCTCACTCCTGACTACTCCCTCTCTCACTCAAACTAAGTGCTCTACCGCCATACAATATAGTTCTCATTTTGATCCGCTTAAAAAAATCGCCACTTTTTATTTTGTGCCAATTATATACATCTAAAGACTAAGAAAGAACTGATAAAGCTTTGTTATTAACGCTTTCCCCACCAGCGTTTTTATGATTTTCACAAAAGTTTAATGCCTTCCAAACAGGGGCGTAGCACAAGGTCCCGGGCCCTATGCATAGGCAGTCCTGATGGGCCCCCCATTTTTCCATTTTAGTTTTCTAATCACTACATGAACAAACTGTTTGATAACCAAACAAGACTTGATTCAGTCATATTTTATTTTGCTAAATGAACAAGACATTACATTTTTACATTACTTTATTTTTATTATGCTTTATTACTTTAAGGCATAAATAAAATTTTAAATATGCATTTCAGTTTTGTACATTAACAAAAAGCTCCAAAAAAAAACGACAAACAAAACTTGTGTCATTAGTCATTTTAATTTGGAGAAACAGGCAAAATGAAACAAATGATATTGCTTACATGCTATAGCTTTCTCAAATGTATAGCTTATACTTAAGTTTATTCCCCAGTAAATGCCCACTGGCTTTTACAATATAATGTTGACATGATATGTACCAAGCTACCTATGATACTGACTAGCCTATTATTGCTATTTTTAGATATTATAGCCTATTAATTTAAAAATAAACATGTTTCAAATTAGGCTATTATAATGGAGTTTTGTATGCAAACAGCACAGCATTAGTATACCGTTTATTTATTTAGCCTTTCACCTCAAATTGCATGTAGTCTATAACCAAATTATCATCTGAAAGTGTATGTTCTGCTTTTTCAATGGGTTGTCTCAGATCATTTTTAGCATTAATAATATGCAAACAGTTTAGCACTATAGATTTCGTTTTCTAGTTTGTGCTCACCTTTCTTTGAAAAGAATTCAGTCACAAATCGTTTCCCCTCAGTTTGTTTGTTGGCCTGATTTAGTTTTCTTTAGAAAGACAATTCAGCCAAACCTCAGAAATTTGCGCTTCACCAGACGCCTCAAAAACGTAAACAAAATGCGCGTGCAGATGGACTAAACCATTTGGCGCATTAGCAAGGGGTGGAACCGTGAGACTTTAGATAGTTTTTACTTATACAAAATTTAGTCAGTCAAACAGTTATTCAGTCAATAAACTAACTTTACATGAAAATATCCAGGTAAAATAAAATATATTCCAGACCCCTTCTTCCCTTGGGGCCTTGGTAATCAGTACTGGTTTTACCCCCAGTCCGACGCCCCTGCTTCCAGAAAATGCTCTTCTATAAATATATAAACATACAATATATAAAATGAAAGAACAGACCCTCTGCTTTCAAATGAAAAAATAAAAAAGGTTCATCCTATATACATGTGTTCTCTTCTATCACCTCTCAAATATGGGTCGGTTTCTTTTTGAGCAATTTTGAGCAAAAAGCTGAGATAATTGCATTTTTGTAAAGGACTTTTATAGAGATCAAATTCCGAGGGATGATCAAAACATACAGTTTTTACTGTTTTGAATCCGTGGATGCTTCAGTGCTTTATAAGTTGGGTAAGAGCGACACCTGACGGATAATAGCGGGAATATGGATTGCCATAAAAATTTGTCATTGGCAGGGAAGAGCTTTCTCTTAATTGACGAGATCACTTGACGAGTTTTTACAGTAATTTCCGCTATTATCCACTAGGTGGTGCTCTTACCTAACTTATCAAAACACTAAAGCATCCACTGCTTCAAAAACAGTAAAAAATCTGTGTATGTTTTGATCATCGTTCTGAATCTCATCTCTAACAAAGTCCTTAAAAATATGCAGTTATCTCAGCTTTCTGCTCAAATTTTTTTGTTTGTTTGTTTGAAAGCAGAGGGTCTGTTCTTTCATTTGATATATTGTATGTTTATGGTAGAAATTTTTCTGGAAGGCATTAAACTTTCGTGAAAATCACAACAAAATGCTGGCTGGCAACTTTTTTAAAAAATGCTGGCGGGGAAAGAGTTAAAATAGTGTACTAAAAAATGTGGCTAAGTTAGCTGCATAACCTATGTAAATAGTTGCTGTCCTTTTATCCTATGTCCTTAGAATTACAGTAATGTTCTTCATGTGTCAGCACACTTTTTATTAACTAGGTTTTTTAACAGGGTTGTTAATGCATGTTGATATTAATCTCTACAGTCATATTAAAGCAACACTATGTATTTTTTTACCTTTAAATAATGTCTCTAAAATTATTTCAGTGATAGAACAACTTTTAACTGGACAAATTTTACTGTTGCTGCAACCTGAGCAGCCTCCTAGCTGCTACAAGCACACTCTGAAAGTGGCGGTGGAGGGTAGAGCACACAGCCCCGCCCCTCCCCCTGCCTGCAGAAGACTGTCTGATACCAGGAACTGTTGCGCTTTTCAACCACATGGGGGAGCTGTAAGTCATTTTTACATGGAAACTACATAGTGTTGCTTTAAATGAATTGCTTCATAAAAGAGTGTACCAATGGGCTGTGATCTTACCGAAGTCAAGGGAGCGGAGGAGGGACTAACAGAGTCAATCTCACCGGCAACATCGTGAATCTCGCGTGCCAGCATGGCCAAATCCTTTGCCAGGTCTTGGCTGATTCTGAAACAGTCATAGATAAACAAAATATAAGATTATGGACTGAATATACACGTCTGTATTCATCAGTATGAACCCTTCTTTAAAATGTCTGTAATGAACTTATTAATGTTCAGTGAGAGACGATGGTTGAGCAGATGAAAAAAATGAAAAAAGGTAACCCTACAGTATGCAAATGCAAAACTCATGTGATCAGCCTTGAGTCATCTAATCTGGTAAGGTGTCAGCAACAGAGAAAAGTTAATCGGTTTTCTGATTTTATGCATGTTTCTGGCCACATACAGGGACATTTATATATTAAAAATGGTTATAATGAACGTAAGCCTATTCATTTGGTGTTTGTGTGGGAGAGCTTAGATAGCTTTTACAGTTTCAGCACTGATAGATGGCTGCATGGGTATAGAGCATTTGCTTATTCATTTTTCATATGACACATTATGCAGTAGTGCAATTGATATGCAATCTTTTTCTAGAGTGGTATTTTAAGTTGCTTAAAACTGATTCGATGCCAACATTCAATGACGTGGGACAAAATTTAAGCAGTAGTGACGTTCATTGCGTAGTGACAAAGCCGCTGGGGGTGTGAATAGGGTTTGAGTATGTAACTATTTTGTATGTTTCCATTGAAGTGTAAGTACAGTTTCTAAGGTCAGTAATTCATCCATTTGCTAATTTTAAAAAGTCAATTCTTTAAATTTGATTTGAAGTAAACACCCACTGCACTAAACTGCAATAGTGCAGGTAGTGCTGATGGGAATGTTTTAGGCCTTGAGAGTTACCTGGCAATCTCTTCACTGTGAGCAGTCCAGTCTCTCATATAATCATCCTGTTCTCTGCTGGACTGGTGTCGCAGCATGAAGACACCACCAGGGCTGGGTGTCGCAGGGGCTGAACCCCCTAACTGAGCCACCTGTGGAGCTATTGGACGTAGACGGGTGTGCTGGGTGGGGTGACGGTTCGAGCCATACTCATCCTCCGAGGTAGAAGCATATTCAATGGGTACACGGCGCCATTTTCCACTTGCTATGAGGAAGACGTGCAAAAAGGTTTGTTTTATTTTACCATTTTTATTCTTAAAATATAACAGCATGAGTTTGTTGTTGAATACCCAACCCAATATCTTAGGGGTTCAGGACAGAATTTTTATATTTGGATAAGCTGCTCCAAGGTCTTACCTGCTGGTGTACTTTGTACATGAGGAGCACCAGCACACTTATCAGGCAACTTGGAAGCACTGTTCGCTCTTGCTCTGGGGACTACCACAGTGGAAGAGGGTGCTGTGGACCGGAGACCCAGGCGCAGTGCACTCTCAGGGGCTGGGCGTGGGGTGAAACCCCTGATCCTGCCTGATGTAGCCTCTGAATCACTCCGAGCTGAAGGCGAAGACACTCTTGGCCTTCGTGGTTGTGCAAGCGCCTCAATCCGAGAGAGAGTCCTACGGCCAGCTGAAGGTCTTGAAGTAGAACTGGCGGTAGAAGCCTCTGAAGCGACCGACATACGGTCGGCATCTCCAAGGTCATGATCAGAAGTGTCGCCCAGTCGTGCACGGCGAAGGAGAGAAGCCCGTGTTGGTCTGGGCTGGGTGCTTGGTTTAGAGGTAACCGGTGCAGGAGCAACTGCTGTCTTTGCTCCTCTAGTTTTGCCACCTGTAGGCTCTGCCCTAGAGCTGATATTTTGTCCCCGGCCATGTGGTCTCTTGGAAGATGTAGTGTCTTGTGTAAAAGAAGAGCTTAAGTCATCATCTGTTAGGTCGAGAGACGTCCAAGCCCTTGATCCAGCTGAGCCAGCGGGCTGAGTCTTGCTCTTTCTTTCAGTTGCTCTGGTGTGCTTATTAGTATCACGATCTGGACCTCCAGACGAATGTTTCCTTTGGGCTGTTTTTCGTCTTCCCTCTCCCCCAGCTTGACTGACAGTGCTTGTCGTATCAATGTCAGATTCAGGTGAGACAGAGCCTTCCAGGGAGTAGCTGGGTGGATCTGCAAGGTCTGATAGAGTGGTTTCCAAAAAAGAAGCTACAGCCTCTGAGTCTTTTAACATATTGACAACATCAATTGCCTCACTGATAACACCCATTTCCCTTGGCTGGACTGAGGTACCAGGCCCATCGATGCAAGGTATGAGCTCCAGGGGAACATTAGCACTTGGTCTTTCTACTGTAAAGCTTTCCTGTCTCAATAGCGGCTTCCCAGTCTTTTCCCTGTCCTCCACAACTTTTTTCCGTCTCCCATCATCTTGTTTCTTCTCACCCCCTACAGTCTGTCTTGATTGAGGTCCTTGTTGACCAACCTTACACCCCACGTCATGAGTTTTGGTTGAAGCTTGCTTGCTCACTTTGGACCGATCTAAGTCTTTGCTTGCTAAGGTTGTTTCTGCCACTCTTTGTCCAGTTTTGGAAATTCTATGAAACTGATCTGCTTTCTCCTGAAGTTCTAGGTCCTGTTTCTCAGACAGAGGCACTGTTTGCCTGAATTGTCTTCTTTGGCTTTCTGGAGCCACTGGTTCCATAGCAGAGTCTTCAGAGGGAAGCTGTGGGAGGGTCCTTCGCTTACGTTCTGAGTGTCCTGATGTGTCCTCTGTGGAAAAGAAAGAGGATGTTTTAAAAACAAAGTGGTTTATAATGTTTAATAAGTGTTAAAACTTAATTAAAACCTTTCTTATCCGTGGTAAGCATAGTGGGTTCAGTCCCAGATCCCTCAGGATCTGTTCGTATATGACTTGCAGCTAGGCTAGTCCACTGTGAGATCCACCTTGGACCACCTGCTACAACCAAGTCATCTGGTAACACCTATGGAAACATATCACTTTTATTTTTATGGTTTATTGTAGATCTTTAATAACTGAGTGTAAAACAACAAGTATACAGATATAAATCTTGAACGGAATGGAAGCCTAGACGGGTTACATTGTTTTGTTCCAGACATGCATGCTTTTAGTAGCTATTCAAATTGCTTTTCAGAACAGTGACATAAATATTAAAAAATATTTCAGTCTCTGCACCCACATAACCAGCTTGTGTTGTTTCCATGGTTCCAGATCTTGGAGAGATGGTGCCTCTATCTCTTTGGTGCTTTGGGAAACGCAGTTGTGTCAGGGCTTGATTATCCTCCACCCCAAACACCTAAAATGTAACACGTTCACTGATGCTATGAAATTTATAGATGTCTACAACCATTGAAACAAACATGAACTTTTTGTGCTACTGCACATCTACCTTATCAATCATACGTCTCGCCTCTTCTTCCTCAGCATTGCCATTTTCCAGCTCTATAGTGTAGGTCCCTCTGTCGCTTTGGTCATCTATTTGTCCCTTATTAGTAGTCTCTTGAGACCCAAAGCTTTGCTGTCTGGATGTTTTGGCTTTCTGTGGTGAAGAACGGGTTGCTTTTTCGCTATCCTCACCCCCTACTGGTGCCATCTTTTTAGATGCAGATGATGGTTTATGCTGGAAGAGATCTTCCCTCCCACAAAAATGTTCTTCTGTCCTTGACACACCCTGCCTTCCTCTGTAACGCTCCTGCAGGAACGCCCTTCGGCTGCTGATCTGTTCTCCCAAAGCATTCTCAGAGTCACTCTGAGTTCCATCCTCATGCTTGCTGCCTGAGTGAGAGAGTAAAGACTGAAGCTAAGCACATGACCATTGACTTATGACTAAAGCTAATGGTTTCCAGAAGGCATTACATCATTTACACGTCTCTTTGAGCAACATACACCCAATATACAGCACATATTATTTATACTTCAGGCTACCTCTGAGGCTTTTCAGCTGCACTGGCACATCACTTTTCACGCTGTCTCCATCATCCTCTGCTACAGATTCTGAGCGGGCCAGTGGCAGCTCATTCTGTGCAAGCCAGTCCGCCACCTTAACCTCCGCTGCCACCATAGCAGCCTGCAAGGCACTCAGCTCCTCCCCTCCCCCTCTTTTCGGCCGTTGGCGATTGTCTTGGGAACCCTTCACAGCCTTGTCCTTGCCTTTTCCTGAAGCCACTGTGTCAAACTCAATAGTGAAGGAAGCGTGTCCAGGCACTCCACCCTCCTGCGCTGGGATGGTGGAAGCTGATGCTGCTGCCTCTGTGCTAACAGGAAAACTTTCTCCTGTGCCACACCCCACTGGTGGAGTCTCCTTACAAGGAATCTCAAAGTAACTTGGCTCCTGGGTTCCCAAGTTCGGTGCTGTGGTTCCTGACCCAACCTGCTGCTTTGTTGGATTGTCCTTGCGGCCTGTGGGTTAAATATCATCTTACGACAGGGTTCGTGTGAGATTCATGAAACATCCGTATGCCACCAATGCCACCACACGAATGATTGTATGTTGATAAATTTGATTAAACGTTAGAAAAAAATTATCTTACCTGTTTCACACCTGGCTTGTCTTTGGTCAGGAGCCTTTGTGTCATGTTTCAAAGAATTTTCATCATCTGCATCACCATCGCCCCACCAAGATGGCTGTCCATACAGAGGGGTTCCTCTGTGAAGAGCAGCTATGTCACCTGCACAAAGATGACCCTATAGTCTTTGTAATATTGTTAAATCTGTTTAACACACAAACCATCCTCTACCCACCTGGCAACTTCTCCTCTGCCTTTGGTGGTGGTTCAGAGGGTTTGGTCTCTTTTCCTCCCTCTGCGCCTTTAACCTCTGGACTTTTGGTGGTTTCTACTAATGAGGAGAGCTTTTGCGTCAGCTGCAGCTGGCTGGTGTACTTTTCATGCTGTCAATCAAAGTAAACATAAAGTCATTTAAGACACCATAGTCCAATACTTCTGACTGATATTGATGAACGAATGACATAACGATTGTCCAAATGACTTGTTTAACCTTCAGTGCCTCCTCTGGGACATGTAACTCTCCACGCACCACTGTGAATAGGTTGGTATGTAAGGTGGGTTAAGGAGAAAACAATTTATACATTGACTGCACAAATTAAAAATAAGTGGGAACTTTTTATTTGCATCTGAAAGGATATCATAGCCAAACCGTAGCTTGTCACCCATTTTCAAAGTCATATACTGCTGTTCTTGTATTCGAACATCATTGACAAATGTCTACAGTAGAGAAAAGAACTGGTAACACAGCTGGAAAAACATACTTTGTCAACATTTTTATGGAAAGTTTTTCATAAAACTGAGGGAATTTACTTCTTACCCCATTCAGACTGCCCAGGTCTTTAACTTTATGTTCGTCTGCAGATACTTCATAATTGATGACAGCGTGCTGTTTGTCTACACTGCGAGACTGTCAATATAAAGAAAAGGTGTAGGTTTTTATTAAGAGCATTAATAATATAGCACATGACTGATTGTTTGATGCTGGATTGCATCAAAACAAAAATCAAAAATAAGGTACACTGTCAGAAAAAATGGTCAAAAATGGCATCTAGCTGTAACTAGGGGGTACCTTTTCAAAAAGTACACCTTTACACCTAAAGAGTTCATATAAGTACCTCAGAGGTCCATATTAGTGCATTGAAGGTGCACATTGGTAGCAAAAGTATACAATGAATCAAATTTTTAGGACCCTAAACATGCTTGAAAATTCATGAAACAATAGTGGGGAAAAATTACATCTAGTGTAGGGTTCAGAATTTGGTGTGAGAAAATGGCTCGATGGCGTGACCTCCAAAATTTCAATGAAGCAGCCTTCGCACCGTGTTTGTCTCTTTGTCCTTTGGAGCATAGCCCTAAACCCAACAGGGAGTCAGCTTTTTTTAAATTTTTCTGCTATTTTGGGCAGTTTTTGGCATTTCCATGTGTCATACTTTAACAAACTCCTCCTAGAGTTTTTGTTGAATAATCATCATATGTGGCAAGTGTCATCTTGCCTTTGTGATGGTAAATTGAGAAGGATTTAAAATTTGTTTTGGTTCTGGCCTGACAAAATTTGAAGTTTCACCATGACACAGAAAGTTGCTGGAACTCAGGCATACAATGTCGATCTGTCCCGAACTTCACATGATTAAAAATAATACTGACCTGAACACATCTACATGCCAAAAGATGGTTTCAGCAGTAACAACATAAACAAAAACAGCTTTCATAGAACAACCGTAACTTCCGGTAAACTTCATTTTAGAGTATTTTTTTTCTGATAACAAGCCAAATAAGATTACCTTAGTTCAAATCATAGCTAAACGGAGCTATACTGTGTAAAATATGTACTATATAATGTATACAATCTTAAATACAGATCCCTTCACATAGCGGTGATCCATGATCATCGTCTCCCCTCATCTTAAGGAAACCAAAACATTTGTTATTTTCATTGAGATATTTGTTCCAGAGTTCAGTTTAGCCAGACCGTTAACAAACAGAGACCGGAGGTTAACTTCTGTCCAGATGCAACAATGCGCATGCGCCTAATGAAACGTCTATATTCACTTATAGTCATAGCACCACCTGTTGGCATTATGAACAGGCATGTTTTACATTAGCTCAAACATACATTTTTCATTAGACATGAACATGCATGAGTGTACTTATAATTGAACATTAACCTACAATAATTAATGCTCTAAAAATTGCTTTTTTCTTTTTAAATTTAGTTATTACATATTAGTTTAGCCTAAATTTGTTGAAGACTGTACACTTGCAGGGGGAATAGGGTAATAATGTTTGAATCACCTGTAGCATAAGCTCACAGTCGTCTCGTCCCACAAAGATCATTTCCCGGGGAAGGCGGTGCCTTGTTCCCCCGCCGCTCACCAAGAACCAGGATGTCAAACTCATCTTGACTCGACCAGTCCTCTCCTCTTTCCCCAGATCTTTTTCTAGGACATTCTCTTTAGGGGTCACAGAAGAGTTTATACAAGCATTGTTAGACTCATGAATTACAAGGGATAGTTTGTCTGAAAAGATAATCGCATACATCAAGAATGGCTTGAGGGTGAGTAAATCTTCCTGAAACATTTTAATATTTTGAGGATAGTTTCTACTTTGTACCAGGTCTAGTAAATGAGAACAGCTGTCACAGTCCTGTCTTGTGTTTTCCCTGTCCAGGGTCTCTTATTTTGAAGTGATGTCTTTGTTTGCCATGTTTGTAGTTCTTTGGGTTTTTTTTGATCATTGGTTCTCGTGTTGATTGTTTCCAAGGTGTTTCTCGTTTCTGTCTATAAATAGCCCTAGTGTTTCAGTTGTCCTTGGTCAGTTGTTATGTAACGTGTGTAGAAACAGGCAGGCAGAGACAGCGGATCCAAACGCAGTGATTTATTTAAATAAACACAAACAGAAAACAAAGTAATACTTGAGGTGGTGAATACATACATAAACATGTACATCCAACAACAACAACTGACAAAGGACAACTGAAACACTAGGGCTATTTATAGAGGGTATGCAACAAGCATATCAAGCAGAGTTTTACTTTCTAAACATATTTTTTTCAAGTATTTGTATTTTATCCGTGTTTTTCTTTGGAAAACATACATTCCAAAGCATATCATTATTTCTACTCTATTACATTTCAGAAATAATACGTTTTTATTTTACATTTAAAGATATAGCGGAAGATTTTCTTTTTCAGGGTGGATCATCTAGATTATTGGTCATCCCAGATGTCAATCATTCTGATGATATGTTGACGAATAACCGTCGTACGTTCGCTTTCTGCACATGCGTACTTTCAGGTGTATATGTGTGGTGGGCTACGGTTTCAACCATTCATTGAAGGTTGCGTTCTCACTGTGTTTTTTTTCAAAATGTCTGAGGGTCGCAATAGAAAAAGTGTTTACGAATTGTATGACAAGAAGAGAAAGGACTATGAAGAAAGAAACAAGAACAAAGTGTTTTTGGGAGAATATTTCACACGCTGGCGTGAGCTAATAGGACAGGTTGGGCTTCCCACACGAAGTTTCTACTCGAAAAGAAAACATTGTCATGCTATTTGAAGAAATCCATTTAAAATCGCTGCTAGTAAAAGTTGATGTAAGCTATGATTACCTATGCTAGCCCTGGCACAAGTCACGAACCGCACAGACACGGTAAACATGCCGACAGCAACAGTAAACAGAGCGAAAAGACGAAACTAGGCTCCTGCATGCTCTCTCATTTTCTCATGCACGCGTTTAACAGGCATTCCCTCTCGGGAGGAGGTAGAGTGGTGCACATGTGCATTTTTTTTTAGAAAGTGGAGGGGCGGTTCTTTAAATAATTCGGGAAAATCTTTCGCTATACCAGGGCTATTCAAATCTTACCCTGGAGGGGCGGAGCACTGCAGAGTTTAGCTCCAACCCTAATCAAACACACCTGAGCAAGCTAATCAAGGTCTTCATGATCACTAGACAATCACAGGTGGGAAAGTTTGATTAGGGTTGGAGCTAAACTATGCAGTGCTCCGGCCCTCCAGGGTAAGATTTGAATAGCCCTGCACTATACCTTTAACATTTAGGTACATTAACATACTTTTACTCAAGTAAAAATAAACTATTTAAATGTAATTAGGTATTTTAATATGCAATATTAAAGAATACACAGTATGATTCTATGCTTTAGAATATAGTGAAGTAATGTTTTTCCCAATACAAACAACCTAATAAAGCACAGATGCTTGGAAAATGTAACTAAGTGTTGTCCACCTCTGCTATCAAGTCCAACTAAATTCAATTTAAGCTGATAATATTCAGTTTTACTGGCATTTTCGCAGCAGTCAATATGAAAACCAGACATTTTGTTTTGCCAACAGGGCGTGCTCCGGTGTGGTCACGTGGAAAAGTGACATCAATGCATACAAGGAAACAGACACACCTGGGATACAATAAACACGAGGACCAATGATCAAAAGAACTACAAAGAACTACAAACATGGCAAACAGAGATATCACTTTAAAATAAAAGACCTGGACAGGGAAAACAGAAGACAGGACTTTTTGCAGCTGTTTTTTATGAACAAGGCAGGAAAATTTTAAATTTTATCTTCCTCATTTGCTGTTTTAATAAAGGCAGATAGAGGCTTTACCTTGAATGTAAACAGTCATTCAACTTTGCAGAAAATTCCAAGATATTCATTGTACATCATCATATTCCCAAATTATTCCCAATTATCAATATTGCCCAGCCTTATATAGTCAATTATAACGATCAGTACATTTCTTTGGGCAAAACTATATGCTGAATACATTTTGTAGAGAGTAAAGTTTAATATATATATATATATATATATATATATATATATATATATATATATATATTAATATATATATATATATATATATATATATATTCCTGGTCAAAATATTAAAGTCTGTATAAAATGTATAAAGTATAAGTATAAAATGTATACGTATGTATAAAATTATAAGTATATTTTCCAATTGAAAATATATTTAATTTCTTATGTTTACAGGTTTGTAACATAAAGTTTTTCTTAAAATGCAACGTGAATAATATTTATTTTTAAAATATATTTCAAAATATAAAAAAATGGCCAAAAAATATATTGGTGAAAAATACATTTTTGTAAACATATTTCAGCACATATATTTCTGGCAATTTTCGCATATTTGAAAAAATTACTTTTTTGACATATGGGCTGGGCTGGAATATTTTCTTATTATAATAACAACCAACAATAATCTATTTTAATAAAAAAAATCGAATAATTGGGTTTTGCATTACATTATCAATACAATAATCTATTTTAATAAAAAAAAAAAATCGAATAATTGGGTTTTGCATTACAAAATTTTTTAGGACAATTAAAAAATGTTTAATATGCCTCAGATGTGGGAATCGCCCTTATATGTCAATGCATCATCATTAGTCATAAGCATCACTTACGTTTCCGCGTCAAATCTCCGCCTTTACTTCTTAGCAATGGCCATGCTTTATGCAGCAGACCTGCAAGATCTGATGTTTATTTTAGGTGACAGTCGGTCCCACCAATCGCATATTTTATTACCAGGTTCATATACACTATAGCGAATATCATGATCGATACATACTGTATCAGGTGCGTATGTATTGACACAAACGTGACGGGCGGTGTGCTATGTACAAATAAACACATACGTACAAATATTTGTTAAATAAGCATGCTACTATTTTATTACGCATCAGACAGCGTACAGATGTCTAGTCTGTAATAGGCCGGATCAGTCTCTTTAGGGTTCATTGTGATGGCCAATTACCGACTTCAATCAGGCGAAATATCTGCCCTTACATATAATCGCTTGTATGGTCATCAGTGAGATTAATGTGTAAAAGCCACACCGCATTACTCACCCGGTGAATCGCAGTGTATTTATTTCATAAATGACATCCGTCTGTTCTTGTGCACGGAGAAGCGCTTTCACTGCCCATCCCAGTGTCAAAGCAGTAACGTTTCTTGACGCACGATGGCGTTGTAGTGTCAGAAAACACGACCGACACAGGCGCACCCTGTGGTCAGCAGATCATGATTGTACTGTAGTCTTATTCATGTGCAGCTTGTCTCGCCTGATATTTTGTTCAGTGTTGTTTATTTCCTGCAAAATGGTCTATTGGTATATAGATCTGAAGTGTCAAGTATTTACAGTAAACTCCCCTTCCTTGAGCTATAGCAGGCAACTGCAGGATCCCTTAAATCCTAATTTCTAATCGAATGACTTCTGGACTTCAGTCCGCTCAAAATGTGTTTAGTGCCAAGGTCACACTAAATACTGACTGATGAATGAAGAAGACTCTTCTTTAATTTTGTGTATATAAAGAGTTTGGGTTCCAAAACAAATTTTTCAAAAATCTTGTTTTTTGATTGTGCATTCCAATTAATATCAATTAAACTGCAGTTGGTTTGTTTAAGCCTTCATCATTAAAAAATACAGCTATGTAGCACAATAAAACACAATCAAACATGATAACGTTAATAATAAACACGTTATGACGAAAATGTTAAAGTTATCTCGTTTTTGAACCAAAATCTTCACATATTTCCTGTATTTTTTGTTTGTATCTTAATAAAAAGAGTGAAAAATAAATATTAAAACTTTGCTAAAACAACAAAGCTGGTGGTGGTGGCCTAACTTTTGCACAGTACATATATATAACTTAGCGTTATTATTTTTATTATTAAGTTCTCAGAAAGCATACAGAAAAAACAATAAAATATTTATCTAAAAAAAATCAATTACTATTTTTAGATTACTAGAATAAAATAACATGTAAAAGAAACATAAAAATGTAAAAGAACTGCAATGTATCATCATAAATGTTTATTTGTAGCCTATAAAAAATTGTGACAACAACTAAAAATAAAAAAGAATAAGCAACATAAGCCGAGGTTTTAGTGATTTAAATCTGGACCCAGTCAGATTCTTATCACCTTTATTGTTATAAAGGTTCCATAGAATAAAAATTCAATCTCAACATAACACCAACTGTGATGTCACAGTCGAGATGTACGCCCCAACATTAAATTACACATTAATAACAAAGTTGTTAAAATGCTAAAAACAAAGTTGTGACTGCTGAGTTAGCCTAATCTGCTAGTTAGTTCTATAAATGCTAGCGTTTAGGCTAAAGTTCTACTATTGACTTTACATTTATGTTTGCAGGTTCATACTAAAAAAACAAAAAACGTACCACTCAGAAATGTCCATTAACAATCTCCAGACAATTAGTTTTTCCTCAAAATCAGTATTTTCGTCCGATACAGGATCAAACATATAAAGTCTGTTTACTAATGTGAGCTACTGACATGCGCCACAGAGCAGAGCAATCAGAGCAGAGTTCAACATTATTAATCATAACCTTTTTCAAATAGGGCAATTTCATTCAAAGGACAAATCCTATGGTTGTAAATGGACATCTAAAACGTTTCTAGATAATTTTTGCACTCCATAAAGTTACATACCTTCTATGTAAATATCAAAGAACAATTTAACATAGTATTTCAATGCATTCTTTGGCACCTTTAAGGAATAAAAATGAATTTACCACTCTTAAATCATCGAACAGAAGAGGGCGCAATTGTTTTTGATAGTAGCCTAGAATTTTTTTTTTGGTCCCGGTTAAGTTTGATTAGTTCTTTATGCAAACTATATTGGGAAAAATATAATTTATCAATATAGTTTGCATTAAGTATGTAATAGCATTGTAATATCTATACATGACTATTTGAAAAGTGTAATCGTTGTACTCATTACAATTGCGTATTTAATTAAGACTTGGCTTGGTTTTCAACTTTATAACTCAAGGAGAAGCAGACACAACAAGCAGAGTCTAGCCGAGGCTCTCTCTCTCTCTCTCTCTCTCTCTCTCTCTCTCTCTCTCTCTCTCTCTCTCTCTCTCTCTCTCTCTCTCTCTCTTTCTCTCTCACCCTCCCCATTGGCTGCTGGGGTCTGTCGTTCACATGCAACCCATCATTGGTTTTTATCACTCTCACCCCCTCCCACTCAGGCTCCCTCCTCCTGCTGGTGTTTGTAGGTCCATGTCCATCATCTACCTCTGGACGGTCAAGTTCGCTGGCGCGTCACATCCGCACTTGAACCTTCAGCAGCGCAGGAGACTTCGCGTACTTTCTCCTCCACACTTCTCTGTAAGAGGCAATGAAGCCCAGCGCACGCGTCCTGCTACACGGGTCTCTCCTGTACTGTTATCTATAGTTCATTTGGGATACTTGATGCATCGCTGAAGATCTTTTCCTCTGGGATCTCCACGAATCTGGCTGTTCCCAATGTGAGCCCGGCTGAGAGCGCGTCCAACATGTCTCGCCGCAAGCAGGGCAGACCTCAGCACTTAAGCAAGCGGGACTTTTCGCGTAAGTTCAAACAAATCTTTTTTCTTCTGTTTTGATCAATTAAATGCACTTTATATGAATACGTTTCGTTGAGTTTGGAAAGACGCGTCTCTTAAGTGAATAGTGAAGAGCGTTTTGGTGTTCCGCAATGCATGAAGGCTGGGTATGCATATGTGTCTGATATATATATTTATTGATTTATTTTTTTAGCCTGTATACAGTAGTGCACGAATGTGTGGACGTGAATTAAACGTGATTTTAGCCTAATCGTTGACTGTATTCAAAATACAGGTATGTACATTTTGCTCTGGAAAAAGTCCGACGCTTAGGTTTTAAATTTGGACTTTGCATTAGTTTAAGTGCATTTTAATTAGTAAGTTATCATCTTTAGTCAGTATTTATAGATATACTGTTTTTTATTGTTTATAGGTGCGCTTCCGTTTTATCGAATATGGAGATGTTAGTTTAGCGTGCATTTTAAATAGTAAGCCTGTTTAAATCCCATGCGAGGTTTCCCACGGCTCTTTAAGTGTGTTTAATGTTACAGTCAAATTCTAAAAACCATAAACTTCACAACAAATGTTAACATTAACATCAATTCTGCTTAAAAGTCGACTCTGAACTAGGTTTGTGAGCGTTTTAAGTCATTTTTAGATAGCTTTGCTTGTACGGACGCCGCACCGTGCGATATGAATTGCACTATTTAGCCGCTAGGGGGCAGAACATTAATAAATGAGGGGCGATAGGAGATAAAACTGAACTTGAACTTGGTCTTGTTCTTGCTAACCTTTTGTCACCTTTTTTGAGTGTTCCCACACCTATCAATTTACAAACTAAGTTACTTTATGTAAACATTGGTTTGATGTCATTAATGATCATTGGGTTCAAGGTGTGTGGACATAGAGTAGGTACACAAAAGTTCAATCTCTTAAAGGGATAGTTCACCCAAAAATTTTTCTTGTCCTCATGTTGTTCTAAACCTGTATGAATTTCTTTTTTCTGATAAGATATTTTCATAAATGGTGGTAAGCACACATCTGATTGTAACCATTGACTTCCATAGTAGGAAAACAAAGACGATAAAAGTCAATGGTTACAATCAGATGTGTGCTTACTCTCATTTATCAACATAACTTCTGTGTTCATCCGAAATTCATACAGACTAAAACATGAGGATGAGAAAATGATGACAGATTTTTCATTTTTGGGTGAACTGTCCCTTTAAAACATAATATTTGTGAAATGTGAGTTTGGCAGATACTTGCAGCCAGAAAGTGTATTATTCATTTATCATGCAGACAACATGTTTAAAATAGTAAACTGTATTTTTGGAAGTGATAATGGCAAAAACTCTTTTTACAAGACCTATTACCTATTTTTTAAAAGGTTGAAATTACATTTTTTTACTCCCTTTCTCATCTCTGTGACCCACACCGTGGTCCCACACGACATGACACACAATTAGGGTTAACCTGTCACCGATGGCAACCGTCTCCTTTAGCCCAGTTCAGGCTCGTGATCGTTCTGATCGCTCTTTCATACGCTCTCTCTGCCCATCTGGGAACTACCCCACATATTCCCCTCAATAGCTAACCTCGGTTCAGAGCATTCGAGCACTTTTAACAAAATGGGTTCCAATCATCTCGAAGTCAAATGAGAATCTATTTTTTGATTCTCAGAGGTGTTGGGTTCATTAAGACGTGAGATTGGCAGGATAATGAACAGGGTCACGCAACTACCGATGTTTTTCTTCATCTTTTGTTTCTCATATACTCTTAATCTTAAATTGATTGGCTGTGAATATTTCTGGCAACATTTATGCTGCGGTTACAATGTATTGTAGCTTCACAATATCTGTGATTAGTAATCGCTTACACTCTTTCATATACATCCATGTTTGCACCTTGCCAACCCACTGAGACATTTAACGCCTCCAGTACTGCAAGTCCATTTATATGGTAGTGGTGGTGGTTATAATTATCACTTATGGTAAATGTATAATTATCACCTGTCAAGTCATTATCAGCTTTCAATATAGTGTGCGTTCACCATATCTCACACTTTCTTTGTGTTTCCCATGGTGCAGCCGAGCCTGTGACGGCAGATATCCCTGAGGACGGGGAAAGCCATCTCGGATCGGAACCATCCACACCTAAAGGCGATCCGGATCTTCTCACCTGTGGCCAGTGTCACTCCAGGTTTCCTTTGGCTGATATACTGCTGTTTATTGAACACAAACGCAGGCAATGTCAGGGGCGCCTATGCACGGACAAAGGTTCAGATGAGCCGTCGTCACCTCCACGCGCAGACATGCGCGTCCCCGTGGAGGTGGCTGTTCAGGTCTCGCCCCGCGAAGAGGAGCATTTTGCCTCCACACCACATGGATTACGGCCCAAGCAGGAACCCATGACAGGTAGAGTAACTGATGTTTATGTTGGAGCTCGCAAACATTTTTGAGAGATACCCTGATGAATGCACATATATCAGATTTCTCCTTATCAGATGCACTATACAGCAAGCAGCTTTGTCGGACTGTGATTGGTCCATGTTTTCACAATACTGGAAAAAACAACAGTAGTAGAGAAAAATTATAGAAAAAGTGATCTGTGTGGGTTTAGCAGTTGTTCCCAGTTGGTGTTGTTTTTTATAAGGTTGTATCTGAATAAATGCATGGCTACAGGATTGAAAAGGAAAAGATATGCAAATATTATGGTAGAGGATGGCACGAGCAATGCTATGGTCATAGGTTTGATTTCCAGATTGCACCGATTCATATAATGTGTATAGACGGTTTCATCGGACGCACGTGCGCTGATGCGATACACGCCTGGATCCGAAATTTACTTCCGGTTTCGTTTTTTAATGGTCTGACTAGTTGCTAAACTGATCTCTTGAACAAATGCCTCGTCGAAAATAACAAATGTTTTGGTTTCCTAGGTAATCTATGTGTTGTTTTTTTGATTGTTATATAAATAAACTACGTGTAAAGAACTTTGTTGTTATTTATTCTTAGCGGAGTTTACCGGAAGTTACGTGCGGACCACGACAGCCGCTTGTTTATGTTGTTACTGCTGAAACCGTCTATAGCCTGCGCTGTATTGTGATTACCTTTAGATAATAGTGTCTGCCAAATTCATGAATGTAAATGTGTTATTGTTTCTATTCAATTTCATAATAACATTTACAGTTTATTGCTATAGGATTTTTAGGACTTCTGTAAAAGTCTTGGATAGGAATCTATCACATGGAGATTGTTCATATTTGCAAGTTTTGGAAGTTGGCATTTGTCTCACTGTGCGTTCACACCAGACGCAGTAGAGGCGGGAAAAACGCGATATTTGGCGTAGTTGGACGCTTGAACATTTTGAGTTTACTCGCTTCATTCGCGCGTGAAAGCCGCGTGTGAAATTTTAGTCATTCCAGACATTCGGAAATTCGCGTCATGGGAGAGTTTTCTGTGACTCCGTTCGCTTCCTGTAATCACGTAACTACTAGAGCAAGCTCCTATGCATCGCAAATATCTGCCAAAGTTCAGATTTTTTTTAAAGTCCCATAACCATTCTTTAAATATGCCGCAATATGCTTGATTGGACGACAAAACAGAAGAGGTGTGGTCGACTTCGTGGCATCACAAAAACGTCAAGTGCGTATTTTGATGTCTTGGCAGCGCTGTATAAACTCGTACACACACGTTGCCATGGTTTAAGAAAGACTTATCGTGAGACAACGAAATTACGTTTTAGTCGCAAAACATCGGTTAATGCAAACGCAGTCATTTGCAATAGTCTTTTGTCGACATTTACAAAATAACGCTAATATTTTGCACAAATCTTGGAAACGCAGCTAATCTTGCAAGTTATGCTTACTATTATTATAGATCATATTTGGATTAGACAGTTCTTGTTGAAAATGACACGCTACTATCCATGTAGTCCATCTGTGCGTGTTTCCAGACAGGTCACACGCCTTCACTGTTACATGTGAAGACCACGCGTGATGTAAAGTCTGCGGTCGAGTCGTGCAAGCAGATGTCCGTCACAACAGATGGAATTCTGTATCGGCTGTAAATGGTGAATCTGTTGAAGGTTCACGCTCTGGAAAATTTGCATGATAAACAATCTAAGATATGCATGTGGACACAGCCGCTTTTAATACCCCCCTCCCCGAACAACACCCCATCAGACCCCTATTTTATTCAAGTCTGAATGCCCTCGAGCAGACCAGACGATCAGGCTGGGCAATAACCCCCTTTAGACAATCCCCCCCAAACCCCCTTATCTGCTATCTCTCTCTCCTTTCTAGGGTTATTTTCTTAAGTACATCCATGTGAAGCCATTTTCTCTGAGGCGTGTATATGGGATTGTGTGTGTTATTACCGTTTTGTGAGTTTTCATCCATGGTCTCAGATTTTAAAAGCCGCCTTCGTTTGGTAAACGCATGGAATGGAGCTTTGAAGTTAGCAGCTATATATCGCCATACAGATCATATTTACATGACACGTGCAAGTACATCACGTAATAAATTTGAGTGCAATGGGCTATCCAAAGGCGTCTGGTGTTCTTGGCTCACTCTTTTTTGACATCTTTGGCGCTCATCCACTGTTCTCTTACCAGGGAGAGTTATGGATCGTTAGCTGGGGGAGAGTTTGGGGAACAGCTTGGGGATCCCCAAAAGTGCATTGTCAGAAGAACTTTACAAGCGTGTAGTTTTATAATCTAGCTTTATATAAAAGAATGAAACTGAAGAGGAAATGGAATAGTACTTTTGATTTAGTTCTCTCATGTCATTTCTGAGAAAAGATCATAGTTTGCTTTAAAGATTGAGATATGTATTGATGAAACATGTTACAAAGACTGCAAACTATATAGTATTGAATAGTGGGGTTAAACTGTTAAAAAAATGACTTATTCACCCCCATGTCATCCAATATGTTTATTTCTTTCGTTCTACAGTCAAAAAGAAATACATTTTTTTAAGGAAAACATTCCAGGATTTTTCCCCATATGGTGGACTTTAGTGGACCTCAACAGTTTACCGTTTAAACGATCCCAACTGAGACATAAGGGTCTTATCTAGAGAAAAAATCATAATTTTCGCCAAAAATTACTTTTAAACCATAACTTTTTGTCCTGCACTAGCCGCGTGATGCATCAGCACGACCTTACGTATTACGCAATAACGTCGAAAGGTCACACGTTACATATATGAAACGCACATTTGTGGACGATTTTAAACCATTAATGACACAAAAACATATATTAGCATAATTTCACATACAGTACAACAACATCTGAACGGTCCTCTTTCTCCACACTTGTAAACACTGAAGCGCTAGTTTCGCATACGTCATGCATGACCTTTTGCCGAGATTACGTAATATGTAAATTTGCGCTGGCGCATCACAAAGGTTGTGGTTTAAAAATGCATATTTTGATATGATCGTTTCGCTAGGTAAGGCCCTTATGCCTCGGTTGGGATTGGTTAGAGCTCTTTAAAGCTGCATTAAAAATGCAATTTTAAACCGCATTGAGACTGTAAACTGTTGAGGTCCACTATATGGAGAAAACCCTGGAATGTTTTCCTCAACAGAAAAAAAAAATTCTTCCCACATTTCTGTGTTCAGGATTATTTGGGTGGGGCTAAAAAGGTGGTTTGATGACGCACAATCGTGAGCATCCATTCAGGTTGTTGCGGTATTTAAAAGTTGAACGCAACGGTGGCTTTCACACTAGTGGGCGTGTTTTTTATGATTCAAATTTGGCTGGATGGTCAATAATACATTTTTTCTGTGGTGTGACAAACTAAGAACACATTTAATATCGGACTGATTTACGCAGCTTTTAAGATGAAGAGCATGAGACAATAAAATGTAGTTCAGATTTTAGCAATGAAGAGCATCCTCCGAATTGAGGTATGTTTCTTTGATGCTGTATGTAGATTAAATATGGTTTGGTTAATGTTTACATTACAGAAGCATTAGGTTGATGTGTTGGTACGCGCTGAGGTTCAGTGTTTGTGTCTGTGGTTGTGTGGTGTTCTGGGACTGCCTAAACACAACATGATAGCGGGTTTGACTTGGCAGACGCCTCCAAAGGCTTCCCTTTCAGTGGGCATATGGTAGGACATTGGCACCGAGCAAGCGAGAAAGTGTTTGCGTGTACGTAGTAAAGTTTAGCTTTGTACTTGACACAAGTGTCCCGCTGTGTGACATGCTGTAGTACATCCAGATTATTTTAAACATTAGTTTTCTCGTTTATTTGTCATTATTATGTATGCAGGGTTTTTTGGCCTCCTATTCGATGAAAAGGCTTCATGTAGTGTCTGTAATCAATATGCCACACAGCAGTGCCTTTTGTAAAGCAAATCTAGCACAGAAAGCCTATTAATGGTCACAGAAATTGTATTGTTGTGAAAAGGTTATAGTTTTACAATGCACACACACATTGCAGAAGGACATATGTGGTGATACATATTTACGCATACACACACACACCTCAATGTTCATATATATAGTGTTGTGACAGAAACCCCTTTCAGCGTGAAGCTGTACAATAATCGGATCTGTCAGTAGCATATGATATTGTGTACGTGTGTGTGTGTGTGTGTGTGTGTGTGTGTGTGTGTGTGTGTGTGTGTGTGTGTGTGTGTGGCCGGCCAGCTGTGCTGTGGACACATTTTCTCCAGAGATGCTTTGCTGTGTTTAGTGTTTGCCTGGGGAATACAAAATTGCCTAAAGGTGTACAGAAAATACTGTACAATTTATAATTGACATTTTTTTGTTGCAAAAACATCAAGCAGGAATGGGGTGAAATAGGATAGATGGGTGATTCTGGCGAAATTTGACTTATGAGCTGTCATGACACATTTTGACAAAAATGTAAATGCAAAATAAGAGTATCAAAATAAGAGGCATAAAGTTGCAAACATCTCTTCATGTACTATTTTGCACATGATTTCAAATGACATCATACAAACCAATTTTGTTGTTTTTTCCACATTTAAGGGGGAAATTTTCATTACCGCAACGTGTCCATGACCGGATTTGGTTTCTTTGAGATGGAAATATTTATAAGTAAAAAAATCTAAACAATCGAAAGCTTCAGTGCATGTTTTACTATAAGAATTTACAGTAAAGAAACATGTGGTATTTGGTTATCATTGGTAAATGTAGAGACAATAATAAGGAATAGAAATGTGTCCAAGACCAATTTTCTCATCCTCCGCAACAATTTTCAATCATTGTTTAAGCCCTTAAGGAACTAACATTTTTAAAAAAAATTGTTGGAAGGGAAATAATTGACTGTGACACTCAAGATGGCTACCAAGTAAGCAGTTCTTATTTTTTATAAAATAAGATAAAAGTTTAAATTTAGTTTGTCATAGTACCTAGACAACTTTTTATTTCTCATTACCGAAACATGAGTTTGTAAATGCATATATTTAATGTAATATCATGTTGCGGTAATGATAATTTTTTATAATGATAATCTAAAAAATTCTATATTTTTTAAATCCTCTAAAAATAATGGTTATAGTAAGTTCAGACCTTAATCTTATATGTTAAAAATATGGATTCAAGGGCTTTTTAAAAATTCTGATGCTGGACACCGTCTAAATCTGGATTTTGTGAAAATCACCCAGATACATTAAAGCATGACTGTTAAAAATATTAAATAAATTTGTTATAATATTGTAGACCCATTTATTCACACCTGTGTCGTTCAAAATCTGTATGTGACTTTATCCTCGGTGTGAAACGAAGAAGATATCTTGAGAAATGTCTCAGTGGTTTTATGTCCATGATGTCAGCTGTTTGCTTCCCAAGGTTTATCAAAATGTCTTTTTTGAATTTGGCATAAGACAGTCATATAGGTTTACAAGGACATGTAAATTATGACAAAATTCTCATTTTTGGGCTAACTGTTACTTTAAGCAAGAAGGTAAATGTGACCCTGGACCACAAAACAAGCCATAAGGGTCATCTGAAATCTGAATAAATAAACTTTTCATTTATATATGGTTGATACAATATTTGAAAATCTGGAATCTGATATTGCCCAAAATGTCTGAATATTAAGAAAATCACCTTTAAAGTTGTCCTGACTGAAGTCCTTCGCAACACGTTATTACTAATGGGAGGAAATTTACAAAATATCTTCATGGAGCACGATCTTTACTTAATACCCTAACAATGTTTGGTATAAAAATTGATAATTTTAACCCATACAATGTATTGTTGGTTATAATTTTTACAAATATACCCATGCTACTTATAAAGTTGTTCTGTTGATTGGGTCAAAAAGATTTTACCCATTGGCCTTTTATTGTGATGCTGTAAGCACCATGTATGAATCAGACTTTGTGACTATGTTTGCTGATTCTGAGTGTTGTCAAGACAAAAGTCTTATTGTAAAATGTTGAACTATTGGTATGATGTATGTTCATGTGTACTGTATGTGTGGGGTCCGCAGCTGGTATGTCTTATCTGTCCTTTATAGACAGAATGGCGGCCCATACTGTCTGTATACGGTGTCATAGATCCTTGATGATATCTTTGATCCCTACTGTATGTCTCTATTTCTCTCCTTTGTTTGCATGCAAAAAAAACCCTCTTTTGGTCTGTCGTCTTGTGCACTGGGGTTGACGGGTGACTGTAAAATTGCTACACTGTATATCAAAACTGACAAATTTCCCTGTAAAAAAGCATCTGCAAACATACTTAAGATGCTCTGGTTTTCTTTCCGCTTGACTTTCATTTCCGCCATTGAGCACTGTGCAATTGAAAAAACAAATGCGCATTTAAAGCGCAATGCGAATAGTGCCGTGAAGAGGCAGATTAATTCGTTCAGTTCTTTGAACCCAAGTATTTAATTGAGCTCTTTTTATTGCACTAGACACACTGAAGTGGAATGTAACAAAATGTTTATGCTTTTATCTAGTCGCTCTCTCTCTCTCTCTTTTACTTTCTCTCTCGCTCGCTGTCTCTTTCTGAATCTGAGTGATAATATTCTGTGGCTCATTTGAATTTGAAGCACTTCTTTAATCTTCAAAGCCCTGATTGCTTTATGAATATGCATGCTACATGCAGACTTTAGTTCATTACCTTGTTGTAAATTCTAATGACCATTGGTCCCTCTAGGTAATTGCCAATTATTTTGCATATTTGATTAGCCCATTATGAGCTCATTCGGCTGATATGCGGCACGCGAAGATGGTCTGAATCGCTAGAGAAATAAACAGAGAGTTGCGCTATGCCTCAAAAACATAATTTTGGGATTTTTAAAGTTTTTTTTCTGTATGTGTACCGTATTGTCTTGAATATAAGCCGGCCCCTTCCCTTCAAAGTATTCCTTTTTGAAGTTTTAATAAAAAAAGTCAAATTGGACCAGTTTGGTTCCTCACATTCTTTATTACTTTAACATATAGTACCATATATAACCTGCAGTCCATCTGGACTTAATAACAATTAGCTTAGGCTGTCCACCTCATTGTGAAAAACACGTAGCCTATTAATATTTCATTATCAGCAGAAGTCTTATTGCCTTATTATAAACAACTGTAGTTTATCAGGTTGCTTTAGTCCAGATTAACTTGTTTATGTGTATTTGGCGCCACCTACCACATTTTTGCACGTGTACAGTATGATTGACATGATATCTTAGAGCTTGAATATGAGACGATATTGTTAATTTTCAATGCGTGCACTTAATCTTTGTACAGCGCATCGTGACCAGTGTTGGGGAAAGTTACTTTTAAAAGTAATGCATTACAATATTAAGTTACTCCCAAATAAAGTAACTAATTGCAGTACTTAGTTACTTTTCATGGAAAGTAATGCTTACGTTACTTTTTAGTTACTTTTGCGTTACTTTTTCTTGGCTGAGGCTTGATTTCTTTCAGGCCTTGCAGGTGTTTTTATGACTGAAAAGTTCTGCTTTCAGAAATTCCATATTTCATTGCAAAAATGTCGAGCTCTGGCCTGCCATCTCAGTTTTTGACTGTTTGAACTGTTCTCACACAGGCGTGGACGCATAATGTGACTACGTTTAGTTTAATTCAGTACATAATTTTTTTCGTATTAATTAAAATAAAAGTAACTCAAATATTAATGTGTAAATTTAAAAAGTAATGCATTACTTTACTCGTTACTTCAAAAAAGTAATATTATTACGTAATGCACGTTACTTGTAATGCGTTACCCCTAACACTGGTCGTGACTGTGTTAGCATTTACATGAGTAATTACACAAGTAAGTATGGTGGCACTGGCAAAAAATAAAACGTTGCGATTTTTAAGCAAAAAAAAAAAAAAGAGAACTATTGTCAATATTACTGTCCCCGATGTCGAAGTACTGCAAACTAAGTGCTCTTTCACCATACAATATAGTTCTCATTTTTTAATCCGATTAAAAAAATCGCCACAATTAATTAACTTACTCGTGTAACTACTCATGTAACAGTGTTTAAATAGGGAAAACATGGAAGTGTTTGGTGGCTTTTAAATTTATCTCTGTTTGGATCCTAAGTAGGGCTGGGATAAACGATTATTTTTTAAACGATTAATCTAGTCATTATTTTTTCGATGCATCGGTTAATCTAACGATTCATTTTATCAGTCCGATTCGACTTCGATTCGATTCTCGATTATCTCCCCATTAATTAACTAATAGCAATTTATACATGTTGATTTACATATCTGAATGTAAACATTTCAATATATGTTGATTGCTCTTGAAATTTCAAAATAAAAAAAGACTATACAAGTGCAAAATAATGCATTCTTAGTCAGAGGTAGCATTCAATAAAGCATTTGCAGCGCAGTTTAGTAACAGTATAAAAATCTCAAGTTCAAATTACTTTATTTTGCATGCATTTATGAGCAAAACCTCTTCAATGTGCCTTTTGATGGTCAGTGTAACTTTTATAACTTGATTTGTTTAATCCACATTGTTTTCGTGCTGTTCTAGTCCATGTAATGACACATATAAACACAATTATAGACTTAAGAAGCACATATATTATTAAATCTCTTTCTCTTAAGTTTATTAAGATAGATGAGGACTCATTTACTGCTGTACAGAGAGTGAATGAAAGCGCAGTCTTCTGGCAACAGTGTGTTTCACATTTCATTGCTTTTTGTTAAATTGCTCAAAGTCATGACTGTTTTAAACACACTTGGCATCACATTCATGATTTTATGGTAAAATGACACTCTTTCGCGTCAATCCACGAGCATTTAAACCATAAACAAAGCACTTTCACTTTAATTGCGCTTGAGCAGCGCATCCGAACCGACGCAGAAACGATTGCACCACTGTTGCTACAGAGCCGCGAGCTCGCGCTGCTCATGCGGCGGGGTGCATGCTTGTTAATATGGGCGCTGAAAAAACATGTGCCGCTTACGCACTGCTCATACTTGCTGTGAAGCCGGCGTGGACTGGAGCCACTCGTGTGCTACTAATCTACGGCGCCGCCTTTTTGGGTCTGACGAATCGACGCGCATATTTTGCGTCAACGTATTTTTTGCGTCGATGTCGTCGATTACATCAACGCATTGTCCCAGCCCTAATCCTAAGGAATGAATGGGGCTAGGCTAAATGCTAACACATTAACAACACGCTGTACAAAGTTTAAGTGCATGCATTGAAAAAAGATAGGCATGTATTCATTTGTCTAAGTTGAGGTAAGAACATAGTACAATATTGAAAAACGCTGGTGTTTTCCTTTAGGCTAAGTTTGCGATTTGTGTATAAATTTATACGATATGAATTGAACAAAAACGTGTAATTATTTACCCACCTCTGAACCTAACGTCACTGTGGCGAAGGCAAATCGTACTAAAGCCCACAAATTAGATTGTACAAATTCATACAAATTAGCCACTTTCGTAAAATAGTTACGAATTACCGTGAGATTTTGCCGATTATTTTATATTTTTAAACGAAAGCAGTTGAATGAGGATTGTGCTCTGTTTATTTTCACAGACACATTTTCTCTTGATCCAGACATCAAAACATAAGGTTGAACTATAACAGATTTGTTCAGATGAAAAATATACGGTAACTCAAAACTTCCTCTCCAGTCTAGAAAGCATTTATATCAACTGAGTTATAAAAACAACAGCTCAACTTTGTGATGTCAAATTATATTGGACTCGACAGCAAAATCACTACGATCCCTTTGATGTATTTAAAGGTATTGGGATGAGGTACTTAAAGGTAGCTACAGTACTCAGTGAGATTTGTTACCACCACAGTTACACATGAAGGTACATTAAGTATGTTTAACGAAACCACATGCTTGCAATGCGCCCACCAAGCATTCAGATGTTTGCATAAACAGTACAGTAAAATCAGGTGATATAAGACACATCAGTCACCCGCTTGTAAGTTAATTCTTGTTCCTAATGTACTGTTATCCTGCAGTGTGATGTGGGTCCATAGACACTCACGGTCCATCATCGCCTGCGTTTTTTTTTTTCATGCAAGATGCAATGCAGCTGGCGGTACCTTTAGCTGGCCCATCACAGGTGCTGGCCCTTCTCCGGAGTCTGACTTAACCCTGTGTCTATGTCATGGGGTGTGAGAAGAGGCCTGCGGGGAGGCCGACAGGGACACAATGGGAGGATTGTGCTCAGGGCGGGGGGCTCGGAGGCTAAGGCGGCCCTGGCTGTGGCCAAACAGGTCGGGCCAGACAGCATGATAGATGGCTTTGTTTAAGGGTCCCGGGGTGGGGCCTGAACTTGAGGCACTTTGTTTATTCTGAATAGAGCAGGGGGGAAGACGCCGGAATGATCTATGTTTCGATCACCGAGGAGCTCTAGAGGAACCTCCGCGACAGAAAGCAACCAAACATGTAAGGAAACCATAGTTTTGGTTAAACATTCACTTGTGATCAAGAGGGATATGTTGAAATCGTTTATCCAACAATAAAAAGACTTTCTTTCTTAAATGCAAATAGAAGTGATGCTTACTTCCATGCATTGAAAGTGGATGGTGACCAAAAAACCCCCACCAGTTGTCTAGGTGGCATATAACCTACATTCAAAGTCTTATAAGGCCATACAGTAGCCACAGTATGTGCGAGAAACAGACCCAAATGAAGTTTTGAATGGCAAACCTGGTTGCCACTGACCTGAATTACATAAAGCTTTTACTTTAAAAATAAATAAAAGATTGGAAGAAGAACTGAGGAAGAGTAGTGACGGCCAGCCATGTGTTCTTTAGGTTAAAAGAGGGTCAGGCCAAAAACACTGGAGGAGGGGCTGTCCTCGCACCCCGATGGCGGCTGTCCATTTCAAGATCATCTTGGCCGACCTCCAAGTCTTTTGAATCTGACTAGACAAGCACACATACACGTACACAAATACCTGCCGCCTATATATCAAATGCCACTAGGTTTGTTTGGGTTTTTGTTTTTTTGCCTGAAGGAAGAAATGGGGGGCTTACGGCTGGACCAGTTCAAACCGGTTAGTTGGCCATGGCTTTACTTGCATGCCTGTTTTAAACTCAAAACGTGCAAATGCACGCACAAGAAAAGGCCAAGAAACAAGTTGGTTTGGTGATATACTGTACAGTACATTCTGGATTGTATGTGAAGGCAACATTGGTTTGTGATTGAAAATAAAGATGGATATGTGTTGCATAAATATGTTCGTTTGCATACTTTACACTTGCCTATCAATTGACCCTCGCATTTGCATATGTATTTATGCAGATTTTTTGAGGGGGCTCTCACACGCAGCAGGGGTCTCCGTGTGCCACGGTTTCTCAGCGTGCATTTGTGCGTCTTTTGTGTTTAACTCTGTCTCTGTGTAAGTTTGTCTGTTTTCTCGATCTGTTTTTGCTATCGTCTTCTATTGATGCATCTCCCGTCTTTCGCTATGTGTGCAAATGCAAGTGCCCTTCCGTGTCTCCGACCCCGCAAAGTGGGCCACCACTTCCAGATGGTGCTCCGTAGCTTTGTTTGGTAAGTGAATACTTGAGCTGTACTCTGCCTATCAATATCCCCTCTGAATGTGAAGAGACGGAGACCGTCTATGGGATATACATTCGCCACATTCTCCTGCTGCATTCGCGTCCATGAATAGTTTTAGTTATTCCACATCTCTGTTTACTTCAGATATGGTTTATTTCGCGAAAGTGAGGGTTCAACTGGCCGAACCATTGACATCAAAATGGAGGTCTCTCAAATGTCCCTCCTTGTCCATTAAGCTGATTCTGAGGATCTCGGCGAATAGCAACTATGGCTGGGAAATAGGTTGACCTTTCCTTGTTATTGCTTCTTTGTGACATAAAGAAGAAATAGAATTACTTTTTAAGGAATCATAGATACAAAAATCGAACTGCAATTCCAAACAGCAGATGACTCCAGGCAGGAATTCAGCAGTTCCGGTGCGGATCCGGCCTGGAGTTGTCTACTGTCTGGGATGCTTACCGTGCGTTCACACTGGCGTGGCGCGTTTTGAATGGCGTGAGCATCGAGGAGAGTTGAATACAAGTCAACTTTATGGTAATGAGCTATGACGTGGTTCGGCGACAACCAATCAGAATGTAGAAGTCTTCCACTTGAGAAGGTTCAAGAGAATGCAGTCAAGCAAAATTTTGAATGTTGAAATCACAGAAAAATTGCTTTTAATTGGTTTATTTCCAGATTCTTACTTTCACATTTTAAACATTTCATGAGATTAGCTTATGCACTACTTGTGTTGTATCTCTGCAAATGCTAAATTGTCTAATCAGATTCAATGGATTGTGCTAAGCTATGCTAAAAGTGTTAGCGCCAGACCCGGAGATCGGCTGAATGGATTCCAAAACTGTAAAAATCTAATATTTAACTTTAGGGATAGCTGGAAAATGAGTATATTTTCAAAAAAAGTGGAGTGTCCCTTTAAATCCGCTATGAAAGAATCTATGAGCTATTAAAGGGGACGTCTACGCAATAACATTTTCCTCTGGTAATGAATAGTTCACCAAAAGTTTTTATACTTTTGACATCCATGTTGCTTACTATCTTCAATGAAACATTAAAAAAGATGTAAAGGACTGTGAATTTTTGTATAAACTTCCTTCAAGAGGTTTTGTTTAATTCTTTATCAGGTTGGTTTCTGATTTATCCTCAGCAGCCCGTTCCTTTTATTAGTTAGCAAGTGTTTGCTGTTTAGCCGGAGAGCAGATGTCCCATCATGGGCCTTTAGCATCTCACCCCATCACCTGTCAGCGGTGTAGAATCAATCCTTATGGCCAGAAACGCACCGGTCTAATTAAACGAGGTTAATTTGCTTTAGCACTTATCTGCCCATTGTACCCCCCCTTTATTAGCAGCGACTCTCTCGCTCTTCTGCAGTCTCCTCGTTCTATTGTTTGTTTGCTCTTCTCATTCACTCTTTTACTACACCTCACATACAATCTCGTCTTAGACCCCGTCTTCTCCTCGTCCTTCATCCCTCAGTCTGTAGTTTGTTTGCCTCTCTTGCATTTGAGCAAAACACTGTGGTGACATTGCGTCTGTAACAAATTGAGCACTTGTAGAATGCGGGCATGAAACCGCCACAAAGCTTCCATTCAGCTTCTTACGGACCGGACATAAAGGCCCATGACAGTTTAAGTGGCGTGTTGAGTTTGCATGTGAAAGCGTGTCTACCAACGTTTATGGCAAGAAACAGGATTTGATGAGAAGGTTGAAACAATGCGGGTGTGAAACGAGACGGGCGGAGTTAGATGTTTTAGTCGAGGGGAAAATCGGTCAAACGATTTAAAGGCGTGTATAAATGAACTTATGATACTTTATAGTAGATAGGGAACGAATAGATTTTTCCCCTAACAACAATCCTAGGTAAAGTCCTGATCATCTTCGTGGTTGAACCAATTATTTAATTAGATTAGAAATCCTGTTGTGTGGGGGAACCTCAAGGACAAAGGTCGTCGATGCTGTAGATTGTCATGTGAAACAAAACGATATCCAATCAGAAAGCAAGCTAATGAAAGACAAAACCATAACAACCGCAGTTGTGGCTGTCCACAGTATTAAAGACATTTCTTTATGCCCGTCATGTTTGTTAACTGTGAACAAACACGTTTGACCACGAGAGACATAGCGAGATTCCCGCGAGATTTCCTGTGTCCTCTGTTGAGACTTGCGTTGTTTGTGAACTTATGTGAAGGGATTTATTTGAAGATGTGTGCTGTGATGATCATTTGTGGTCTTTCACTTTTTGAAAATCTGATAAGATTCAAAAAATCTTTTGGTGTGGCCCTAGCTTTAGTGTGCCATGCAAAAGTTAGTCTGGTTCAGACTGTCTGGGCAACAGCGATTTCAACCGAAAATGGGACTTTGTTTGTGGTGCTAAAGATACTGAGTTTAGTAATGTTTCTCCAACAAAGTTTACAAGTTTTTACCGATTTATAGTCCAGGGTCACTTGTAGTAATAAACCTACTTTATAATCCATCTACACTGCAAAAAATGACTTTCTTGCGTAGTATTTTTGTTATTTTTTAATCCAAATACAAGGTCATTTTGCTCATCAAAAAATGCATTTCAATGTAAGAATTTTTTGATATTTGTACTGAAAACAAAACAAAAATACTAGGCAAGAAAATAATTTTTTGATCTCATGGAAAGTCGTGTTTTAGTCAAAAAATTTGTTAGTTTATTCGTGTCCATGGCACGAAATGAAGCTTTTTACGTGTCTTTTCGTGTCACTTACAAAAAAATTATCAATAGTTTTTCGTGTGATTTTATGTACAGTATTGTTTTCTTGTTGTTTTTTTCCTATTTTCTTACCTTTGTCTCTTGGGGTTGGGGTAGTAATCACTTTCCGTTACATTTTTAGACATCCTAACCCAAACCCCACCTCCAGGCGAGAATAGTTTTAAACATGTGGAAACCAATACATAAAAGTACATCCTAATCCAAACCCCAAATCTAACCCCAACCCCAAGCGACAATTTTTTTTAAATAGGGAAAAAATGATACAACAATACATAAAATGACACGAAAAAGAAAGTCGTGCCACGGCCATGAAAAACTATTTTTTTTTAGAAATTTGTGCGAGTGACACAAATAAGACATTCGTGCTCAAGGCACGTAAAAAAAAGAATTTTGTGTCATGGACACGAAAAAAATGCGTGAATATGTGAAATATGTGTGCAGACATTAAGTGTTTCTTTACAGGGTAACATCGCCATCTACTGGCATGTCACGTGTTATACAGTGTAAAGGAAAACACTTTTTTTACATTTGTTGTGTAAACATACCCTTAGACAAAAAAATGTTTGAGTGACTTATCACAGTTTGTTTTGGTTATTTTTAGCCAATGGTTGTGCTTGAACGTTGTGTAACAACAGCCAATCAGATTGGAGCTGATAATTTCAGCACAGTCGGTACACTGCAAAAATGACTTTATTATTTTTGTCTTGTTTTCAGTACAAACATCTAAAAATTCTTAAATTAATATGCATTTTCTTGATAAGCAAAATGACTTAAGAAAATAAGTCTAGTTTTTCAATAAGTGAATTTGTGCTTAAAAAACTTATAAAAATTAAAAATCTGCCAAATGGGTAAAATAAACTTTTTTCTTAATAACTTTCAAGAAAAAATCTGGAAAAAAGTCTTACCTTATTGGCAGATTTTTTGCTTGTTTTAAGCACCAATTTACTAAAATTTTATATTTTTGTAAGAAAATACATCTTGATTTAAGAATTTTAAGGTATTTTTACTGAAAACATGACAAAAATACTAAGTAAGAAAGTCATTTTTTGCTGTGTAGAACATTTGCGCCATCATCACAAAGGTCATTTTTCGATCCAAACTAATAAAAAAACATACCTTGAATGCACTGTAAGGGTCTGCAAAATGCGTAAATGTAAACAGACTTTGAAAAGAAAAGAAAAGAAAGGGCAAGATCTAGTGAATTCAGTAACCATAATCTGTCCGAATCGAAACTCCGATCCCCCCACTCCCTTCTTTTCTCTTCTTAACTCTTGTCATGTCATTATCGTCTGGATGAGAATGGGTCATCTTCTGCATCCCCTGCCCTTCTCCGTGAACCCCCGGCCTCCTCGCCTGTCAGATTGAACTATGGTAGACACACACACAGTGAGACACTGTCACATAAACAAAGACACATATAAACCCAGAGGCCCATCACACTGAGAGGACAGATGCCCTCGTTGTGGAATAGAGCCACCCCAGGATTTGTCTGTCGTGTATACAGAGGCAGAAGTCTTCACATAAGTACACGTATGGAACAGAGACGCTTCACAAAAATCATATTTGCGGTGTTTGTAAGAATCAAGGTAGTTAAAAGCTTTTAAAGGGGTTAGGTCAATTTGTTTTGTTTTCTTTACATTTGTGTGTTTTTTTATTTAGTCAACAAATACATTGTCATGGCTTTTTATGGCTATCAATGAATGCGGTTGTGCCTCTAAGATGATTTTCATGTGAAATGAATAGTTTTGCTTGCAGGCTGAAGGTCAAGGTCAACACTGATTTGGTGTCATAGATGTAAATATTGGCAGTCATGTGTTCAAGTGGTTTTGGTGGATATAAGGTGTATTTCACACGCCAACTTTTTGGGACTTTAGCTTATTCATCGTATCCCCCAGATTTAGATAATTCCATAGATACCTTTTTCATCTCCGTGTGTGCTGTAACTCTGTCTGACGCACTGACAGCTAGGCTAGCTTAGCAAGTAAATGGCTCCAGCTAGCATACTGCTCCAAATAATCAAAATAATCATACATATACTAGGAACTATATTCTCAGATGGCGAAGCATTGCAGCTTTGGCGGAGTGATTTGCTCGCAGCACCTGAGAAGCCCAGTGGTGAGGAGCAAGAGTCCGCGCAAGTTTTGCGCTAATCACTCCGCCTAAACAGCAATGCTTCGCCTTTTAAGAATATAGTTCCCAGTATGTATAAGGTTAAAAGATGGCTGTGTCTCATATGATCTTGTTATTTGTACACGCTGTAAATATACAAATCACAACATATAAATCAGAAAATGTTGGCGTTATTTTGTCACTTATTGGGAGCAGTATGCTAGCTGGAGCAATTTACTTCCAGTCTTTGTGCTAAGCTAGGCTAGCAGTGGGTATGTCAGACAGAGTTACAGGACGCACAGAGATTAAAAGGGTATGTATGGACTTATCTAACTCTGGGGATACGGTGAATAAGCTGATAAATCTGTAAATGATGACTCAATTTTCATTTTCAAGTATTTAGCTTTAGTATGTAACTCCTTTCTCTCCTTTCTCCTTTCTGTGCTGTGGTAAATGATATCTCCATACATGTGGCTTGTTGAAAAGTGTTTTTACTTTTCTTCGTAAAAAATACAAACCTATAGATTTACACCGAATAGCAATGACATGGCAGCCACCCGACCCAAAAGTGTAGCAACATGCTAACAACTATTCAGAACATCTTAACACCTGCATAACAACTTGTCATCCACTTAAACCTGCCCAGCACCATATTAACACTTTTGTGTGACTATCAACCAATATTTACTTTGTGTTCCTATAGCTTAATTGGTAGAGCATTGTATTAGCAGTTCAAAGGTCATAGGTTCGATTCCCAGAAAATGTATAGCTTGAATGCACTGTAAGTCACTTATTTGGATAAAAGCATTTGCCAAAAGCGTAAATATAAGATTTAAAATCTTTCTCTAGATATACTGTATGAAGCTTTAACCCCCATGCTGCATGTACCTGTATGAATAGTATTATAACATGGATTGTTACACATTCAAGTTCAAACATGCAATATTCAGGTGTTGTACAACAAGCAAGGCCGTGTCTGCATACGATTTTCCTTTAAAATCTTTCAAGGCGCCCCTGACCGCGAGGAGAGCCCAACACGCTGATGCATGTCTCCTGCGCCGTCCTGTCAAATACTCTTCCGCTCTGCTCCACCACTCCCAGAGTCGTGACCCTTGACCTAAACGGGGCCATGCATGTGCACGGTCTTGCCAGCACCTCCCTGGAATGTCGGATCCCTTCTAGCGTACAGCGAAAGATGGCTTACGAGTCTGTTTTGCAGCTTGCGAAGTATAAATCCGGTTGTCACCAGAGGGCTAGAGCTCTCCTTCAGTATGCTTCTTCTCTACTTTTCACCCAGTCACACTATTTTAAGTGCCCTAGTGTTTTAGAGCAAAAATATGTGCCTCCTGCTCAGTAGTGAATAAGGAAGCTTTTGTGCTATTGAGTTCACGGCCGTCTACGTGACCACGCACACAACTAAAACACATTCACAGATGTGGATGCGAAAAATGCAGAAAATTTAACCTGATCACATTTTTTTAAGTTTTGGAGGTAGTGTGTAAACGTAATTTTTTTATTTAAGTATTTCGGACACAAAGATCTTAAATCATACAGGAATATTAGGTTTCACTGGCTAGGTTACATGCATTTGTATTCTTAGTCATACTGTATGGGTTTAAAATGGACAAAATGTAAGAGTTAACCATGTTGTTGATATTAAGTTACACCAGCTTGGTGACTTGATGAAAATAACCCTCTCTCTGTGACCTTTGACACTACAGTCTCTTAAAAGTATGTACGGTATAAACGTTGTGAGGTACAGGCCTCCGGACAGATTTTTGGCAAGACCTCACAGGTAAAATTTCAGCTCTGTTTGAAATTCCAAGGCTGTGGGTTGTCAAAAAAGTTGATGTTTCTTTAGCTGAGTACAAGGAAGAAACCTACTCTAATAACCATAAGAGATGAGATTGTGTGTCATATCATAACAACACCAGCCTGAAATGTTGTAGCTGTTTAATATATCAATTAAAACATCTTTTTAAAAGGAAAAAAATTGCATTTTCTTCTACACTGTCAGAGAAATGGTCCCTGGAACTATACCCATTAAGAAGGTCCTATTATGTCCAATTTAGATACAGATGTCTTTACATTTGGTACAAATATGTACCCTTTTGAAGTACTACTATGCAATCTTTAGTATCATTATGTACCTCTAGGGGCTAGGGGCCTTTTTTCACACCAATTAAATAACACCAACTATTTTCCCATAAGCAGTAGCGTGCATAATTTTTAAGATGCCTTGCATGGTTAGGATGAGTTAGATCAGTAATATTTTTTTTTACACTTCACTGGCTACTATTCTCCCCATTGATACGGTTTGCAGAACTCTCCCATCTGCTAAAATGTCGTGATGCAGATTAGAGCATATGTATCCAATTAAGTAGCAGGAATCTGGGCCGATGTGCCCCAAATGAAAAATTGGGGTGAGTGTGGCCCGTCTCAGTCAAGTGATTGTTGCATCCATCTTAAGGATGCTTATTGATGCGTAATGTAATGTTTGGTGTCTATCTGCGTTTGAGGCAAAACCCTCTAAATGCATCTGACATGTTTTCTTGTTAAAAAAAGTTAATATTTTTATCATACTCTTAATGGATTCTGCCAACTAACCGGTATAACTGAATGCCCTGAGGCTGGGATTAAGCAGATTTGAAGCGAAAGTATTTGATGAACGTATAGTATGTGCCGAGAGCATTTGGTTAATGGAGGTGGCAATTAGTGGCTTTTGCATCTGAGCTCCTCATTTCCTTTCTTCGCCGGCTAGCGTGGTTATATTTAAGTTAAAAGTTGCAACTGTGTCAGATTGTCTAACAGCTGTACTTCATTTTCACACCCTCTGTTTCTGAAATACCACCCTGATATCACGAGAATTCGTACAAATTTTACAAGTTGGCTAATTCGTAGGAATTAGTAAGTGAATTGTACAAAAACATACGATTATTATAAAACAATTCACCCCTTACCCCAACAACATGGGGGCAAAAGCAAATTGTGGGTCATTGATAAAAACAGTTTGGCAAGATGAAAAAATATTCTAAAATATTTATTTATTTATTTTAAAAGCATGCATCAAGTTTATTTCAATGCACATAGTCTATCTATGTTCATTTTATGCAATAAAAAATTACATTTGCACCATTTTAATGAAAGTTAAGACTGAATTGACCTGAAAATGTCAAATGGTGTAACCGCCAATAGCGCCAAAGAATGAGAAATATTAAATAATTTATCCACCTTGATGGCATGTAAGCGTAATCAGTTAAGTTTTTTTTTTTTTTTCTAAATGTTTAGGTTTTTTTTTTGTTATTTCTATTAATGCGTTTTTGTAATATTTGTCCTGACCAGTGTTGGGTAAGTTACTCAAAAAAAGTTATTAATTACTAGTTACTAATTACATCTTCAATCATGTAATTAGATTACTTTACAAATTACTCTCTCCAAAAAGTATTTAATTACTTATTACTAATTACTTTCTAAATCCTATTTAGTATACAGGTATGATACAAGGATAGGCTTGAAACGGCTCGAAGAAATAATATATAAAAGTACATAAATTATTCTGGTCCCGCTTTAGGGTCCAATTCTCTCTAACTAATTATTAACTACTTTCGCCTCAATATCCAACTACTGCTTATTAATACTAAAGAAGTTGTTAATTTAAGTATTGGTAGAAATGGGGAGGGTTAAAGATGTAGAATAAGGTTTTGCAGAATCAGGCATTAATATGTGCTATTAAGTATTAATATACAGCCATCATCTCATTAATATTAATGCTAATAATAATCAACCAGTTAATAGTGAGAATTGTAAACTAAAACCATGTTAAATCCACTATTGTGTTTAAGTATACATAATTGTTTTACAGTCCATACACAGTTAGTTACATCAGAAGTAACTGTAATTAGATTACAAGAAAAATAAGAGTAATCCCTTACTTTACTTTTTCATAGGAAAAGTAATTAAATTACAGTAACTAATTACTTAGTAACTAGTTACACCCAACACTGGTCCTGACATATGCTGAAAACAGCTCTGTTTTCTAAATAATATTTGACAAATAATGTAAAAATGTATGTAAAAAAAATCATATTACACTAAACTAGATGATTATATTTTATTCCACATTTTTATGAATATATTTATATTTTCAAAAAATAAAGACTAGTTACACCAATTGACACAGACCGGTTACACCACATTGACATTTTTGCAATTATCCCCCAAATATTGTTTCAAAATGAAATAAAACCAGAAATTTAGACTTGTTCCTCATAAAAGAGAAAGTAATCTGCTAATTTATTTTTAATATAACCCTTTTAGATTTAATTTAACCATACGGACACAAAATAATTAACGTCAGGTCATTGACCCTTGTGCAAAATGTACGAATGTGGTTGTACGAATAAGCTACCTCGTAAAATACGTACGAATTGCCATAGCATTGGAAATACATCATCCACTGTAGCAAACGACATATTTTGGCAACATGAAGCTTAATATTTAGCTTAGCCTGCTAACTTGAGTTTCTGCTTAGCCTTTATAGCTAAAAGCGATAGTTCACCCAAAAATGAAAATTCTGTCATCATTTACTCACTCTGATGTTGGTACAAACCTGTATAAATTTCATTGTAGTACTGTTCGTAATCAAACGGTTTGGTTACAAACATTCAACAAAATATATTCATTCATGTTCATCAGAACAGGTTTGTAACAGCATTAGAGTGAGTAAATGATGACAACATTTTTGGGTGAACTACTGTATCCCTTTAAGTTCACTTACAGGACTAGCGATTCCAAATGAAAGTGCGTTATGAATAACTATGTTTCACTAGTCAGACAAACAGGTGGTCACATCCTAAACTTTAGCTATTTGTTTAGCCAGTGTCTTTGAACAATGTTGAAACATCACAGATTACAGTGTTAACGTTTTAAAGTAAATTAAACCAGGAATGGCTGACTTATACAGTAAATGTCTCCACATCTCAACGCTGGATAGCAAAAAGTATTTTACCGGAACAAAGAGCAAACAGCTGCATTAATGTTATAAGATAGTCACTTGTTAAATTTGATCGCTAAGGCCACCAGACAATTGTATTAAAGCAAATACATTTAGTTTAACTCCGTCTTGATTTACAGCATCACTCGTGGCCAAGACGCGCCAGATGGGAAGCCTTAAATATTGACCCCGTGGCTGTTATGTGAATTGGGAACACTGGTCTTTTTGTACTGGTCCCAGTACCAGAGCTGTGCCTGAGGGGGCTTCCTGAATGACTCCTCTGACTAGACTAACTATCACATGCCCGTTTAAGCCTGAAGTCCCCTCATGAAGCAGGACACAGAGCAAGACAGAAATATACATGAGGGGACTTACAATAATCTTTGTCGAGCAGTGCTGAAGGGCGGTGAGCTTTAAATCTACTGTATACTCATGCCCATGTTTTATGCTATATATCAGTTTATGTAGGTATTGTAGTTATTGAAGAACATTGCAGTATTTTTAACTTGCTACTGCGCCAACACGAAGATTGCGTCACGACCATGTCGCTCTATATTTAAGCAAGCTTACCCCACCTCTACATTCAAAATACAAAAAGTGTGAAATGTGAACCGGCCCTTACAGTGCATTTAAGAGATATCAGTATAGTATGTGTGTGACCCCTGGGATTGAACCCATGACCTCTGTGTTGCAATGCAATGCTCTACCGAGTGAGCTACGGGAACATGTCGCAACTCCTGTAATGACATAAAATAAACGATATTTTTCATTTTTACGATGACTTTGAACATGGCTCATCCTATCAGATTCAAAGCGAGAGTTATTGGTAGTAGAAAAAGTGTAAGAAAAACTTTTAGCTGGTTCCAAAAAAGTCAAATAGGCACAACCTCAACATCCCCTCCTCTTTGCTTTTCTTGCTTAGATGTTTGCTTTGTCTGTTGAATTGTGCTTTATGCTAACAGAGCCTCCACTTGTGCCCCAAGCAAGGCCGTCTAGTTCATTTTCCCATTGGCCACCTCTGTCTCTCTTTAGACCCCCCTCCCCATCTCCGGACTTCAAATCATCAGCCCCTTCACCTCACTGTCTGGTCAACTCCTTTTGTCTCCGCCTTCTTTATGTCTGTTGCTAAGGTGACTGCTGACCCATTACTTGGCGCTCTATAAGAGGCCCCAATCCAAGATGGCTGCCCTCCTCACCCATCTCAGACACTTTCAATGTACGGTGGAGGGGTGGGGTGTGTGCTATGTCCAGCGATTGTACAGACTACAATGAAAATTGCGCCAATGCAAAACTTCCTCAAAACTGGCAAAATTATACCAGCCGCCAAAGAAGAAATTATTTCTTGGGGCCAAATTTGTTTTTCTTCAATTGTCCCTAGACTATCTGTGTTTGGCAGATTCATCACATAGATATGTTTAAGTAAAATGCAATTATTTTCCAGTAAATTGTGAGTAGCTGTGGTCTAGTTGCCGATATACAAAAAGCAAATCACAATGGTATCGGTTAGTGATGGTTTTTTAAAAAATTATGCCTATGGCCCTTTAAGTACAAAGTTCAAGTGTTTGGTTTCACTTTGACTTTTATCTAAGTGTGTGTTTAGGTTAAGGACTGTACACCCAAAGTAGATGTGCAGTGACTTGCACATGGCTCTCTGAGATTTAGTCTTTATTATAACCTACAGTAACCTAGCAGAGTTTGCGATTACAACACGTCTGTGTTCTTATCTGTGGTTTGAAAGATGCAACTAGTATTGTGTACTTACTCTAGTACAGTCAATGGGTGCCACACAGAAGACAAGCATTTACAAAAAGCCAGAAATGACATTTAAGGATTAAAAAGTTTAATACCTTAGGTCGGAAATGCTAAATTTCTTTGAAACAGTAACGTTGGAAGCATGCTCGCTCTTTTCTTAAGACTTATAGGGAAATAAAACTATCAAGCACACCTCTCTGCTAGTAAACAACTGTCAGTGGTCACTCATTCAAAGCAATACAATAAGACTAAAAGAGAGCAATAAAAAAGGATTGGCTTTAGGCCTTGCCCTTAGAATGATATTAACGAAACAAAACAACACTGGATGACACGGAATCTGGAGGAATGTGTACATACGTACATTGTTCTGCCGTAGTTCCCCTCAAGACACAATTTTGGTACGGTAGTACCATCTTAACTCCTCAAATTGCATATATGCTTATTCGTATGATTCACACTGAAATGATATAGGACGTAATTGGAGTATGAATGAGAATAGGCAGGCAGAGAGAGTGGCCTTTTTATGATGGAAAAATCTCCTGAGGAGGTCAAACCCCACACAGGTGGTAGCAATTAACTGTAATTTTTGCAGATTGTAATGATCCATAATTTACCAGCCTTCCCCTTGAATCTCTTATGCAGTAAAAAGTGTTTTGATTGGGTACAGGTTTTTGTGTTCGTTACAGACTTTGGGTCAGACACTTCGGAGACAGGCAAGACAGCTGCCATATGAAGCTGGAATGTAGGACTATGCAGGACTTAACACGCTTACTTCCAGGTTTAGCCAGTGCAGTTGCAACTTATTGTGTTAAAACTGTTGAGGCAAGAAACTTTTCTAAAAATAAAGCTTTTTAACATTTTACATCCTGAATTGTTGAAAATGTATTTTATGGGGTGATGACGGCCATGCTGAAAGACCAGCATAAATTCTCATGTTTTTTCTTGCTTGCTTAATGGTAAATACATACAAAGCAATTGTAAGAGAACAAGAATGGCCTTTAACTTATCTCTCTTCTTTTGTATTGCAGAGAAAGATGAGCCCAGCAGCTACACTTGCACAACTTGTAAGCAGCCATTTAGCACTGCCTGGTTCCTGTTACAGCATGCCCAGAATACTCATGGTTTCCGAATATACCTTGAAAGTGAACCTGGAAGCCCCTTAACTCCCAGACTGGCCTCCGCTCCAGGAATGGGTGGTGACTGTGCCTCACAGCCACCATTACATGCTGCTCACCTGGCAGACAGTAGTCCATATAGCCTGATGAGGATAGCCAACCGGGAAGGCTCGTCAGTTCCCAGAGAAGGACGATATCCCAGGACGCCTCCACTCTTTAGTCCCCCGCCACGGCATCACATGAGCCCTGATGATCTGGCTTTGGCCCCCCACCACCCAAGCGCCTTTGACAGGGTACTACGTCTAAATTCTGTACCCCTGGACTCCCCATCCATGGACTTCTCAAGACGGCTACGAGAACTTGCAGGGAACTCTGCCGGTTCCTCTCCACCCATGTCCCCCAACCGGCCCAGCCCCATGCAACGACTGCTGCAGCCATTCCAACCAGGGGCTGCCCATTCTCCCTCTGGACCCCTTTCAACACCTACCCAACAGACACCAACCCCGCCAGCTGTGAAGGCAAAGTCTTGTGAGTTCTGTGGAAAGTCCTTTAAGTTCCAGAGCAACTTAATTGTCCACAGGCGCAGTCATACTGGTGAGAAACCCTACAAGTGCCACCTCTGCAACCATGCTTGCACTCAGGCCAGCAAGTTAAAGCGGCACATGAAGACTCATCGACACAAATCGTCATCCACTACCTCCAGATCCGATGATGGCCTTTCTACTGCTAGTTCACCTGAACCAGGCACAAGTGATTTGCTAGGCAGTGCCACCGATGCTCTGAAATCTGTGGTGGCGAAAGTCAAAAGTGAGACCAATGGCATCCCAGAAAATGGACAAGAGGTGGAAGATGATGAGGATGATGAGGAGGAGGAAGAGGATGAAGAAGAGGAAGCGGAGGAGGAGGAGGAGGAAGAGGAAGAGGAGGAAAATGAGAGTGAGAGCGGAGAGAGGAATGATGTCGATTTCAGCTTGAGCCTGGAAGGTGCACGGCACCATGAGAACAATAGACAGCGACACAGCAAAAGTGGAGGGGAGGGAATTCGAGGTTATCGAAATTCCCTAAACCTGTACAAACAAGGGGACCACAGATCAGCTGGAGAGACGGGTGGTAATGACTTCACAAAAGAGTCTGACCAAGCCAACGAGGCATACGAACCAACGGTAAACGGAACAGCCTCGTACCCAAACGATGAACTCTCCCGAAAACTTCTGGGTGGAAGTCCAGGATCCGACACCCCTCTCTCCAAACGCATCAAGGTTGAAAAAGACCTTGATATACCTACTCCTACAATCCCCAATGCGGAAAATGTGTACTCTCAATGGCTGGCTGGATATGCAGCGTCGCGCCAGCTCAAGGATCCCATCCTCAACTTCGGGGACTCAAGACAATCGCCTTTTGCCACCTCTTCAGAGCATTCCTCGGAGAACGGCAGTCTCAGGTTCTCCACTCCCCCTGACGAGCTGGATGGAGGGACGGCCTCTGGACGCAGTGGCACGGGAAGCAGATCCAGTACACCCCATCTTACCACCGGTCGCCCCAGCTCCAAGGATGGCCGGCGTAGTGACACTTGCGAGTTTTGTGGCAAAGTCTTTAAGAACTGCAGCAACTTAACAGTGCATCGACGCAGCCACACTGGCGAGAGACCGTACAAGTGCGAGCTTTGTAGCTACGCCTGCGCTCAGAGCAGCAAGCTAACACGGCACATGAAGACGCACGGACAGACAGGCAAAGACGTTTATAAATGTGAGATATGTCACATGCCTTTTAGCGTGTACAGCACTCTGGAGAAGCACATGAAAAAATGGCACAACGATCGGCCCTTAAGCATCGAAATTAAAACGGAGTAGAATTACGATAACTTTTACAGTGCTACAAAAGCAAAAATTGTTAAAATGACTCTGAGCCTCTTTAATGTGCAATAACTTAATGTTTTGTACTTTTCTTACCGGTTGGCATGTTTAGTGTGTTAGCTTGATTGATAAGCATTAGCTGTGTTGCTTTTGGTACTGTCTTTTGTCAAACAAGACAAATCTTTTTTTTTTACATATCATAGTTGTATTTTGTCATTTAAGCTTATATCATGTGACTACCTATACATTCACACTGGGGTTTACACTGTTCATTAGGGGACTAGATGAACTGTAGGGTTACCAGCGAAAGTTTGAACAGTACCGTTTTACTAAAATACTAAATGACGCATTTAGCATTTTTATTGTTGTTTGTAAAAAAGAGTGCCTTGGGTGCATCTGTGGTTTTTGCCGTTCGCCATAAGCCTAGGGAAATTGTTCAATGCAAAAGGTTCTTGCATCAAGTACCTACAGTATTGTGAATTCACTTAATGCAGGAATCCAGTATACATTCGTGTGTATTTCACTTACTAGTATAACCTATTGTGTTCATTTAAGTATGTTCTTTTATCGGCACGTTCATGCCGTTTGGCCCGGTGAGATTTTATCTTGTATTTTGGTATGACGTCGACAGGTACATTTTGTTTCTTTTTGAATTAGGGTTTTATTGTTTCTTTGGGTTTCTATGAAGGTTTTTAGAAAGTAGCCCTAAAAATGTTTTACTCGGTAGATATTGGATACTGATATACTGATAAATTTCTATTTGGTGCATGGAACAAAAAGCATATTAACTATGTAAATAGGTCCAGTTCTTGACAGGGTCGTTCGGGAAAGTTTAACAAATCTTATAGTCCCTGAATAAGCTTCTAAAGAGTTGTCAGGATTGAAAATCCTTTAAATTTTGAATTTAGCTCAGATCGCCTAGAAATAGAAATAGTTTAGCGAGGCCAGTTTCGATGGAGCAATGCAGTATTGTATTTCAGGACATTCACACATTCTTGAATAAGAGTCTGAACACTTTACCGTTAACCTAAAGTGGGTTTATTTCCACGACTTCCAACGCTCTTCAGTTTTTAAAGCTATGTACTGTATATATACCCCTGTCTGTTGGTAAAGCACTTAGCCACGTTCACGCATTTCTGTGCCCGCCGAGTTGACATTCAGACTTTTTATTCTCTACATTGTCCCATGGTGTATTTTATGAATAGCACTTGCCACTCAGCCTGAAACTCTGTATCTGTCCTGCTAATCTACGGGCAGGTGGTTGAGTATAAAACTAAACCGCTCTTCAACGGCACAAAAAACATGCACTGTTCGATTTTTGTCCTGTTTACAAGACACTCGAGAGAAACTTGTCATTTAAACAACCTGATGAGGTTAATATACTTAGATTAGAATACTTGGTAAGCAAAAAAGTCATAAAAATGAAAAGAAAAATAGGATACTGTTGATTTAGGAGCTAGATTTCAGGAGACATGATGTTTATTTCTCAGTGAAAATACTCCATACTCGCTGCTTAAACAGCCATGATATTTCTATTGTACTTTTGATGATTTCATAACTCAGTGTTTTGGGATTTCGTTTTGTAATACTTTTGTGTTTTTAACAGGAAATTAATTTAAAGTGTATTTCTTTTTGCCACTCATCTACATTACTTGGTGAATTACAGTGTACTATGTAAATACTAAATGTGAATTTTTTCCTTCAGTTTTTTTTTTTACTTTGTCATGAACACATCAGGATGCATTATGATACGATTGTTGGGATACATTTTAAAAGATATCGAGTTCCGGATTAAAATGTTCATCAAGCGTAGTCCAGATAGTATTTAAATAGAGGCTAGATTTCCAGACTGTTCCTTGTTCACTTTAAAGGTACAAAATACCTGTAGTTGATCTTGACGTGCTGCCACCATTTGTTTCCTTAATTTGGCAGGATAATATAGTGTGAATCATTTTAATGTATGGATCTTGAAAATGAGTTTCTAAGAAATAGTTACGTGGGGGTTTCACGGATAAAAGGCTATACCGTGGTCTGTTGACGCAATCCTGTCACGATGACGAGAAACAGGTGCTTTTATGATCTCTGGCCTTTGGATATGCAGTAAAGTTTCATAGTTGGTGGGTTTCCCCTTTTCAGTTTCTCAACTGTCCTCGTCCCCCCCCCCCCACAACCTGAAACATTCCAGTCGTCTTTGAAAGAATGGATGTCATATGCAATGAATCAAGAGTCAATAAATACATTTAAAATGCATTTTGAAATACACCTGCAGTTTGTCTCCGATTATTTCATTTATGATGCACCAGCAGAACTCACCCATTGCAGCATGTTTTACAATATTTTGGCTAATTTGATTATACTAAAAACAGTCTCTCTCTGTTTTAAATTTTTTTAGCATACATTCATTCTGCAAATCTAGTACGGAAAATGCAATTAAATTTAGTCAAGTTACATGAGTTTTTTTTTTTTTTTTGCAATGCTTTATCTTCAAAGCAGCTTTACAAGAAAGGATAAGAAAAAATTAATTACAGAAAACATGGGAAATTATTAAATATATAGTGCCTAATAGTATATATATATATATGTCCTTATAAATAAAGTATAATCTAATGAAATGGTTTACTGTTTCATTTAATAGCAGGGATGTAGTCAATTAATATGATAAATAACAGGGGTCATTTTATACTAGACATGCCTTTATAACTTGCATGAAAATGGCCCTTAAAATATATAAGACTTTACATAAGAAACTTGGAATATTACCATGAACAGCTGTGTAATAAGCAAAGAGAAATATCACCATCATTAAATCAGCAAGACGTCCTAACCCTAACCCATCAAGTGCACCAGCACCAAAAATCTACAAAATTGAAACAGTGACGTCTTTAAAGTCCGTGAATTGTTTCGAAACACATTAAAGGTAATTATAGGCGGAATCGAGTTCTTACGGCACAGCAAGAACCGTCAGGTGAATGACATCAAAGTACCGCGAGAGCAATTCGGGAATCATACAGAGGAGTCTCCTTTTCTAATCGTTTACGCGGTCTTTGAAATTTAGTGAGGCGCCGGCAGCTTTCCCATGAGTGGGTGTGGTTTCAGCCCTGACAGCGGACACGCCCCCAGCGTTTGAGACCAGAGAATCCTGCTCATTTTTCCAATATTTTGATAACTTATTTTCTTGCCGTTTTTTTTCTTCATTCTAATCATTCTAATTTGGCTGGGTGGTTTTTAACAAAAAAAATTATAATGTGACAAACTCAACAAACTTAACAAATTTTTAATGTGACTTTACATGTAGCAGGACCATTACAGTAAAAGCTATATTAGGTTTATATTAGTTAAAACGGTTTGGCAAGATGAGAAATTCATAAAAAAAAACTTGTTTTAAAAGCATGCATCAGGTTTATTTTAATGCACAGTGCATTTATGTTAATTTTATGCAATAAAAAAATTACATTTACACCATTTTTATGAAAGTTAAGACTCAATGGACCTGGGGTGCGTTTGCCAAAATCATCTTTATCCAACAAACATCGTAAGTTCCATCGTTACTAACATCGTTCAACTATTTGGTGTTTCCCGAAACCGTAGTTCAAACGAACATTCGCAAACTGCATCGCTAACTTGTTTTGTTGGAACGACAGCTCTTGACCTGTCGTTAGAAGCATCGTTCCTTGTTATTAACATATGTAGACTTACTTTGATCATGCTTTTGAACAAAATAAGCACAAAACATGTAGTAGTCTATATCCATCATTCTAAATATATTACAATTTTATTGTACGTCTTACAATTTGTAAACAGAATGAAAGCGCTGCATTTGAAAACTGCGCATGTGCGCAGACCTACGAGCTTTAAGACCCTGGGGAATCGCTGGGAGGAGTGACGTAAGCTGAATTAAATATCTTAAAAATAAACAACAGATAACTAAATCACGATAACAAAACCAGGCTTCCGATGCAATATATGTTATTTACAGCAATAATCTGACATTAACAACGTTAAAACAAAATTGTTCAAACGACGAATGTGCGACAAAGTTACTATGCTTTCGGGAAACAGTCGTGAAAAGATAGTTTGTTTCTTTAACGATGCATTGTACTATGGTCTTTCAGCAACGAGTTACGTCGTTGTTTGGGAAACGCACCCCAAAATGTAAAATGGTGTAACCGCCAATTGCGCCAAAGAATGAGAAATATTAAATATTTTTCACCTTGATGGCATGTAAGAGTAATCATAAAAAAATCATTTAAAAAAATTTTTTTTAGTTATTTCAAATTTTTTTTGTTTTTTGTTATTTCTTTTAATGCGTTTTGTAATATTTGTCCTGACATATGCTGAAAACAGCTCTGTTGTCTAAATCATCTTTGACAAATGATTTAAAAATGTATTTTAAAAAAAATCATGTTACACTTAACTAGATGATTATATTTTATTCCACATTTTTTATGAATAATAGAATGTTAAAGTTTCAGTTTCATAATATATTTGCACTTAGTGCTGATCTAGCAAAACTTCTTCATAATAGTTTGAATAAACAGGTTACATTATTCTCCACAAAGGTCCTTATAGCACCTTTAAAGGGCACATGTTGTTTTAATAGAGTTTTGTTTTACATTGATATTAGGTGCATAAATCCCCAGGGTCTGTTTTTCGGCCCACATGAGTCTATGTGTACACATGAGGTTTAACACCAGGTGTGTTTGCTTTGCAGAATCCACACAAAGAAGACGGAAGTTGCCTGCTTTATCTGTTGTCTCAGGCTTTGTCTGGTCATTTGTGTGTCTGTGTTATAACTTTAACAATCTTTTATCTCTTCTCTCATTTCTGCACTCTTTGCCTTTTCCTTTGTAGGCTGACACCAGTGTGACAAAGTAATTGCGCTCGCTCTCTCTCTTTCTCCAGTCTCTCTCTCTCTCTCTCTCTCTCTCTCTCTCTCTCTCTCTCTCCCTCTCTTCTCTCTCCCTTTGCTTTAGCTCTACTGTGTGTTTACTGACCTAAAGGAGATTAAAGTCCAGCTTTAGAAAAGGATCCAGCTTTTTAAACTGTTGACAGTTGAGCTAAAAGCCCTTAAGACTCAGGGATGGGCGCTGGATAGGTCGTGGCTAGTTTGGGCGTGTGTTTTACGGGGCTTAGGAACTTCGCTCGCTTTCCGTTCCCCCCTTCCAAGTTCAATGTCAAAGGGTGAACAATGGCAAGTCACAGGGATCCTGCGCCCAAACAGACCACGCATAGTGTGCATACTTTTCCCATAGCAGACCCTGACCTCTGCTCTCTGCCTCCCTAAAGAATAGATTTTCGAGCTTTCACCGAGAATCTGTCCGATTTCCTTGACAAAAGAATCCCTGTCATTTGAGACACCTTCAACAAACCTGACAAGTTTTGCAGTGCATGAAAGGATCAAGTTTTGAATGTAATCTTTGGTCAAATAGCATGCAAAATTATGCACATGTATTGAAAATGATGTATAAATTTTCTTGAATGCGCTGTTTTGTCTTGTTTCAGTGTTTATATATGATCTCAAAGTTATGTGTATGCATATACAGTATATCTTGTTTTTCTGGTCGGTTCACAATTTCTTCTTTGTGCGAACTCACGCACACACAATTATCATTGGCCGAGGTGCCTGTAGATTTGCCTGGACAAGACTCAAGGGCCACTGGATTAGACCGAGGTCTGTGTTTTGTCTAGGTTGGAAAAAAATAGTTAAAAGCGGCAGTCCTACGTTCTCACAAACACGAACGCACAGCAGTCTCACACACACATATGTCCGCACACGTGTGCCCAGGGAGAGTCTGGGGGGACGTGACCTCTCCCCATTGCCTTGGATTCTGGCCCCTTCTCCTTGGGTGAAGGCAGAGAAAGGTCAAAGGTGATTTTTTGGGAGGCTCAAGATTAAGTTTCACATGACTGAGCACCTTTGTTGAGGCCGGCCAGCCGAAAGGAAACGTCCAGAGGCCCTCGTGACTGTCTGGGAAGGGCTTCAACATCACCCTTCCCCCTATGGCCTCTTCTCTTTAATATCTCACCTCTCGTATTTGTCTCGTAACTTCTCGGTCGTTTTTCGTATTTGTCTCGTAACTTCTTTATTTTTGGTTTTGTCTCATTGTTTAGTCTCATATCTAAATGATAGCCAAAGTTAAGACCTCACTACGAGATTTTTGATTGATTGAAAGTTCAACACTTGTTGAGTATAAGCGGTTTTAACGCTGCGTTCACACCAGCCATGGTAGAGGTGTCAAGCGCGAGTGAATTCCATGTTAAGTCAATGTGAAAACGCGTTGACGCGCATCTCGCGGCGCAAATGAGGCGTTTAGCGCGGCGTGGTAGACACGATTCCGCCTCATTCGCGCGACTAATTTGCGCAAATTGAGCGTTGCACGGGAAACGTGAGAGTTAAACATTTTTAACTTTGGCGGAAAAACGCGCCGCGTTAACCAAACAGTAGCTTTCTCTAGTACTGACGTGAATACAGAAAGCGAGCTGAGTCACAGAAACCCCTCCCATGACGCAAATGTCTTGATGACCAGAATTTCACATGGGCTTTCACGTGTGAATGAAGCGTGTAAACTCAAAATGTTCAAGCGGCAAACTAGACGCGGTAGAGACGAATTTGACACCTCATACGCGGCTGGTGTGAACCCACAGTAACGTTTTCAGTCACGTACGTTCAGCCTGATTTCACAGAAATTCATAATTATTTTAAAATGTGGCTAATTTGTATAATTTCATATGATGTGAATTTTACAGGCGGCCGGTGATATCTATACAATAAAAGAGACGCCCACGTTTGCTAGATTCTCCCTTAATCTCATGTGTAATCAGAGTTTACTGTTAAGTTAGTGTCTTGCGAGTATTTTGTGAATGTGAGCATTTCTTTTATCATAAACACTTTCGACGGGTTTGCAGCAGGCACGTATTTTGACAAGATGCATAATGCACATGGTTCACATGACGCAACGAACACGTATTTTAAAATTTGCGCCCCTCGGAAGAGAAGTCAACGGCCCCCACTGCCCCTAAACCTAACATCAGTGGGGTGAAAGCAGATTGCGCAAAAATTTATTTTTACAAATTAGCTTGTAAAATCATAAAACCTTGTAAAATTATGATGAATTGCCATTCGATCATGTTGTGTACACTGTAAGTTGGATTAACTTGCAAAATTATGTTCTTAAATTTTTAAAAAGATTTCAGTTGAAAAAGCTTAAATATTTTAGGCGTACCATTTAATGTAAAGTTTTTTCACTTTTAAAGTAAGAAAAAATTAAGTTGACCAAACTTAATTTTTTTATGTTACCAACTAAATTTTTTAAGTAGATCCAACTTTCACTTTTTACAGTGTATATGAATATATTTATCTCTATAGGCTGAGTCCTATAAAAGGATGTTAATGCTTTCTTGCATGATTTTAGGTAAGATATGATTTTGTGTTGGTTGAAAAGGGCTCTTGACCAATCTTGTAAATTGTTTAATTTGATAATCTGACTGTTGTGTTGTAATTACACAGCTTTAAATTTCAGTTACACTAAGCTATCATAAGACTTCCGATGTGGCGCACAAGTCCTATGGATATTTTTTAGCCCATATACGCAAAACTCACGTGTTGAAACGTTTTCCCTGTACAAATGACCCATGGGACATTCAACAGATGCCTGAACATAATTATATATGACTGGATTAGAGATTTGATTTATTCTTATGGGCCAATCAAAACACAAACTAGGCAATCTAGATCCGACAATGCTGTGAAACATAGCACGTCCCGCCCGATAACAACGTCCTGGAAATCCACGAGCGGCAGGTACTGATATCTGTCTTTGTAAGAAAAGAAAATAAGGTAATTTTATCATTGACCTCTGACCCAGGCATCTGTGTACAGTTCTGGTGAGACTGTAGGGCGCCAGCTTTACAACCCTATACATAACAGAGGCAAAGTTCATCTCGTTTTTTCTTATCTCCTTCTTTTTTTGAACTCCACCTGAGACCAGACACCCTGTGTCTGCAAGGCCGGGCGATGTTTAGGTTGACCCTCTTTTGCCGTGACCCCCTCACCCCAAAACACAAGCCCGTCCTCACACACGCGGTTTTTGTCGCGAACTGGTGAGAGTCGATTCTGGGACTCATGCATAATTCATCAGAGCACCAATAATCCCAGACTGCACCAGGAAATTTGATTGGATAGACAAAAAAGGGTGTGTGGGGAGAAGCCGGAGGGGGCTGAAGAAGGATTAGACAGTGAAAATATGCCTTTGATAGCTTTCACAGTCTGAGAGGGTTTTGGTTTACGGTCATATTGTGTCTAATCTAATCTGGGACAATCCTAGTAAAGGAGGCAAGAAAGGGATGAACTAAGTTATCATACTCCATCCTGCAAATATCTCAAATCACTTCATGGCACACAATTGCCCAAACATGCACGCACTTAGACATGCATTACATGCATGCACCCATGCATGTCCGCACACACGCATAAACAAAAGCGTCCGGACGCTTCAGGTGATTAATTGGTCTGTGGGATTCAGCTCTATGTCTGCTGTTTGTACAGTTTCATCTTTGTGGCAGCTGGTGTTTGAGATAGAGACACATTTTTATTAGCGTGCAGAGGATTTGTGACAATAGCCATGAAATAGAGGACAAAGAAAAACCAACCATGGGACTAACTACATAGTCCAAAATGCTGGAGGAGTTCAATACCGGTAAACAAGTACACTTGCTAGTGGTGAAATGGGAAAGAATGATAATGAAGAACAAACCAGAACCGAAATTTTGACTCTTTTGCAATGCCTTGTGATGGTGAGGTTTACTTTTAACCCATTTGCAGACACTTTTATCCGATCTTGGGTTCGAATCCACAACCTTTTGCATTGCAAAGATTCAGTAGCTTGGAGTTTAAGTTGCATGACAGTGGTGACCCCTAATGGCGCTTTTCCATTGCATAGTACCCCACGGTTTGGTTTAGTTTGGGTCGGGTCAGCTTACTTTTGGGAGCTTTTCCATTGGGTGCAGTACGAAGGACCCGATACTTTTTTTGTACCACCTCAGTTGGGGTTCCAAGTGACCCGAGCTGATACCAAACGTGACGCGAAAACACTGTAGGTCACTGATTGGTCTGAGAGAAGCGTCATCGCTATAATGTAAATATTAGCTTTAGCTTACTGCTAGCTTGCGCTGTCTCAAGCAAACATGTTGTTATCTGTGTTCTGCTCTAAGTTTCCAAACACCCTTTTAGCGATGAAAAACATCCACAGGTTGAGAATCCGGGACACCGTAACAGTTTTTTCCAGACTTGCAGTTTGTGGCGGCACATTCGCGATGTGCACGTCCGCATTATATATGCTTAAATGCAACTTGAATGAGGCTCAGCGGAGCGCCGTCGACTGACGCCACGGGTCGGGTGTTTGAACAGAAACTGTAATGTGAGACAGAGGTAGTTATTAACGCGATGTGCAAACATCTATTTGTGGTGGCCAATTTTAATTTTGTGGCAGACTGAGAAATAAATGAATGTATGGGAATGTACAATAACGCTCTCACGTGTATGATGTCACAGCAGTAGGCAGCGTAAATATAACAACACGCCTATAATCCCTCCCACTCCGAAGTGATACTAAACTCGATGGAAAAGCTAACCACGCCAAAGTGAGATGAGCTGACCCGACCCAAACTAAACTAAACCGTGGGGTACTATGCAATGGAAAAGCGCCATAAGACAACCAGCTGGGCAACCCTATGCCCCCCCTTCTGTCTGTGGTAAAATCAATGGGTCAATGGGTTTAAAGCATATAGTACTACTGTCTCACAGCGATCCCACAAAAGCAAAACAGCCTTTTAAAAAAAAACAAGCGTACTTTTGTGCATCCAATGACGTTGCACAATGCAGTTCACCTGTTGTCACATTATGCTGCTAACATGGTTTTGTTACGTGCACAAAGCTCAAATGCATTTGTTGTTTGCATTTAAGCTGTGCAAACGACAGTTTTGTGATGTTTGCTTGCGAAGTTGTTTGTGGTCATCTGATGAACTGGTATGTTTGCGAAGAACGGGCGCGGAGGGGCGACCTTTAAAAAAGAATTTATTTAAATTCCACTTTTTCCAGACATGCGCTGACCTTTCCGACCAGACGGGCCAGAGGGGAAGGGTGAGATTGTGTCTGTGTGAAAGCTCGGGGATCATGAACTATGAACCAGCTCTTTTCCCGTCCTCCTGCTGTGCCTTTGAGTTTTTTATCCACTCTCTCTCTCTTGCGTAGACAAATGGAAACAACTTACTTTAATATATAGACTAACATTCACATAGTTGATCTTTAACTCCGAAAACTAAAACCTTACTATAATAAATATGTTTTAGAATAATTTAAACAATTAAAAAAAAATTAATCATTTTAATTTTCACGCTATGAACTGCCCAGCATGAAACCAACCAGCCACAATTGATCTCGAATTGCTCTTCATTCGAATTGTCTGAGCACATCAATGGTCCCCTTCCCCCTCGACGAACCCGCGCACATTTACCTAGCCATTTAAAGTTTCTGCATGTGTGTCAAGCCATTGATCAATAGCTGTCTTACTTGGGCCATGTCTTGGTAGATCTTCCGCACCCCTCACCCCCCAGCCTCCATAGACATCGGGATTATAATGAGGGATCCGGCTTTCACAGACACTCAGGAGGGGGAGGTGTCAGACAGAGCCAAAGGACCCAGACGGGGGGCCCCATGCCGGGGTCACGCCACAAGGCCAAGGTCTTTGTCCCCACCCCCTCGCACCAAATTTTTTAGTCGCTTTCACCATCGCTTCTCTGACCGGCTGCGACGAGGGGGGTTTCACCGGCTGCGGTGGCCAAATTCAATAACCGCGGCCCTCATTGATTTTGTGTGTGTAGTGTGTGTTAAGTGTGTGGATGTCTATCAACAGTACTTACATTGTCATGAATCAGCTAGCATCTAGTGTGAAAAAGTGTGCAGTTTCCAAAAGTGAGGGAAACAACAAAGCGATTCATTCTAGGACACTGTATGAAGTGTTATATTGTGCCATGATACAGGGTTTCAACAATTTCTATAGATGTACCTGTGAGAACGAGGAAAGAAGTAGTTTTTTAACTATAATTTTTTATTGGGTCTACACACCAATTGCGAATTTAACGATTTGCATGAGTAGATTACATACGAAGCCAATGGCCTCGATTGAGATGAGCTAATTCTGCGCAGAATAGATCACCGGTGATCACAGCGAGATGCATGCTGGTTAGGAAAGTGTCAGAGATACGTCCGACTTGCTCTGATGTCGCGAATGGAAAGATAACGAAAAGAATGATGGGAAAAGACATGCTGATAACCAGAGGCGCACCTTGTCAACAGGCAAGGCAGGCAACTGCTTGGAGCCCCGAGCCACTAGAGGGCCCCCGAGTTTGTTTCTCGGATGGCCAGCTACACCCGGTAGATGAACAACATGACTGCATATCAAAATTCCGATTGGATGGAATGTTGATTGACATTGACTTAGCCCAGTCAAAATCCAACCCAGGTGGATAACTTGCCAGTTTCGAAAATGAACGTAGCGAATGGGTGACGTTGTATCATTCAGTCGTGCTGTCGCAGTTGATCCGTACTGATCACGACCCACGGTTTGGCTTGCGATTGCCAGATTAATACGCAAATTTAAATAGGAAAAGTTTATCATTTGCACGTGTTTGAAAGGCTTGCAAATGCTAACACTCAAATTATTTAAAACAATTTAACCGCAAAAAGGCGCTAAAGTGAGCAGCCCCGTACCCACATGTGGTTTAATGTGTCCGGTCCAGCTCCATTCAGGCATATGCCCAAGTGTAAATCTTGTGTGCCCCGGTGTAAATCTCAAGTTTAAATTTCAGCAGTTAACTAGTGCAATCCTTTACAAAGACAATCGCGGCAAAAACGGATCTATATGTAATGTAGTTACTAATCAGTCGCAATGACTCGTACACGCACATATTCATGTCCGCGCGCGTCTTTGCGTTCATTCGCGCACAACCGCATTCAAAAGACGCCACGCGAGTGAGTTAGCTTATGAAAACATGACGAGACTAAAGGAAGTTTCTAAATAACAATGCAAATCCTATTTTGACTCGATCATTATTGGCTTCTGTAGATGGACATCAGAAATGTTTTGTGCAAAGCAGGGAAAGGGAAGAAGAAATGAGAGATGATGAGTTCATTAAGGGAGGTAAGACAAACTACATCCTCACCCTGTCAGGTCTCAAACATTATCAAACAAATATCTGGAAAACCTCTTGTCAAGTCTATAGAATTGCATTGTTGCTGAGAAAATCAACAGATGTATGTGTTATACTGTTCTGTATTTTCAGATATGAAATTAATATTTAGTTTACTAATATTTAACTCTAGGACACTAACTTACATAACAGTTAGCAGTAACTTTACTGAGATTATTTAGTATAGCAGTCATAAAATGACTGGTTTCTGAAAACATTCTTGTAAAAATAAGTTATTAATCATTGCTATCATTGTATAATGTAGAAAATATTTCTCTGCTGTCATTATTTCCAAACATGTTATGCCATTTATGCATCCAAACATCTTAATAATGTTAGGTATGATGAAGATTACACTTGTGTATCTTTCGCAGTAACTATTGCACTGTAGAATAGTGGGTTAAGCAAAGGACATTGTATAGAAGTTTTGCACACTTCTTGCACACAGGGAATTTTCTGCTTGGGGCCCCCATAGACCCTAGAATCGCCTCTGCTGATAACACAGCTTAATGCTCATTGGCCTGGGAATATCAGCTGATGACTTCTTAATTCTAAAAACTCCAATACCTGTAGTAGTTTTTATAAACTTGTTTTGACGTATGGAATTTATATTTTAATGAATTCATGTAAACTTTTGTATTGGTGCTAAATTAATTGTACTGTGAGCTGTTTATATTTTACACAACAGAAAATAATTTGTTTTACGACTAGACTTCCACTTACATCCCAACATTTTCTAATTAGCCTTTTCCAGACATTCATGGTCGACTGGACTGCAAAATTGGTGAAGTGTCCGACTTACCGTGGGTTCACACCAGCCATGTTTGAGGCATCACATTTGCGTCTACCATGTCTTGTTTGCCCCTTGAACATTTTGAGTTTACTCGCTTCATTCGCGAGTGAAAGCCGCGTGTGAAATTCTAGTCATCGAGACATTCACGCGAAAATTTGCATCATGGAAGGGGCTTCTGTGACTCCGCTCGCTTCCTGTAATCACGTTACTAATTTTATTTTTCTTAATAAAATATATTCTATGAATATGTTTTAAAAATCTGTTGTACTAATATGATGACCAGTTATAGTTTTAGTGCTAGTAAGCCTAGAAGTTAGAAGTGCAGATAAATTCAGGACTTGAACTTCAGGAAGTGAATGACGAGAATTGGGCAGTGCGTTTTCCGCGAAAACATGCGTTATTCACCTAAAGCACGTCTTTGAGCAAGTTGGAAATATTCAACTCAAGCAAAAGATTTGCATTGCACGAAGTTAAATCCCGTGAGTAATATAGAGCGAACATGCGTCTGGAGGTCTCTCTGCGATAATGAGGCGTTTAACGCAGTGCGGTAGACGCGATTCCGCATCATTGAAGCATCTAGTTCGCACGAATAGTGCGAATTGAGCGTTGCTGCGGGAAACGCGCAAGTTCAAAATTTTAACTTTGGCGGAAAAACGCGCCGCATTAACCAATCAGGAGCTTGCTCTAGTAGTGACGTGATCACAGTAAGTGAGTGGAGTCGCAGAAGCTTCTCCCATGATGCAAATTTCTGCATGAATGTCTCGATGACTAGAATTTCACGCGCGGCTTTCAGGCGTGAATGAAGCGGGTAAACTCAAAATGTTCAAGGGGCAAACTAGACGCGGTAGACATGAATTTGACGCCTCAAACGCGGCTGGTGTGAACCCACAGTAACGTTTTCAGGCACGTACGTTCAGCCTGATTTCACAGAAACTCATAATTATTTAAAAATGTGGCTAATTTGTATAATTTCATATTACCGGTATGTGAATTTTACAGGTGGCCGGTGACTTCTTTACAATAAAAGAAAACATGCGTTATTCACCTAAAGCGTGTTGGAAATATTCAACTCAAGCGAAAAATTTGCATTGAACGAAGTTAAATCCCGCAAGTAATCTAGAGCGAACATGATGCTCCAACAATTTGCGTGAGTAGATTACATACATATACATAACATACATATAAAAACTACTATAGGTAGTGGAGTTTTTAGAATTAAGAAGTCATCAGCTGACATCCCTGGACCAATGAGCATTAAGCTGTGTCGTCAGCAATCTTTTCCCATCATGCTTTTCATTAACGCAGCCGGTGGAGAGCATCTGCGTTCGACTGCTGAATCCAACGAGCCCACCTCGCTATCGGGAGAGTTTTTGGCACACGTCAGCGTGACATCAGAGCAAGTCAGACATAACGGCATGCATTTCGTGGTGGTCACTGGTAATCGATTCTGCGCAGAATTTGCGAGCCTAATATTCTCAAGCGAAAAATTTGCAGCCTGCAGTAATCTACAGTGAGGAGCGTGATGCTTCGCGCTTGGAGTGTATGCAGCATTACTCGTTGAAAATTACTTAGTTTTTTTCTTGCCTGCTATACTGTTGTATCGCTCCTGACACCCTTCAGTATTGCACATGAAAATACCCACAGAAAATAAATATTAATTTGTAATACATCACCAACAGATTACTTTTGATTTCATACCAAAACAACATAAAAAATACGCGGAAAACAAGAATAAATGTTAATGTTAAATTTGATCATCCTTTCTTTCTGGTCTCTCATCTTGTCCTCAGAGGACATTGTGGTCAGCTTAGAGTGAAAGATTAGAAGAAAAGAAAGAGGGTTACCCAACACTGATAAAACATAATTGGCAAGTAATAAAAAGATAACCAGAGTGCAGAAGAGCTTCACGGTCAGAGAGACTTCTGGAAATGATTGATAATACTGTTGACACCTTTGTCCACTGACAGCCGCAACTGGTTACTGCTTATCTGAGTGTCCGTTTGTGTGTGCTTGTGTGTGTGGATACTGTAGGTATGTGTGTGCATACATACTATGTGTGTGTGTGCTGTAAGTTTGTGCACTGATACACTCATATCCTTTTATGACTATTTTACAACATAGGGTTCTTTTGGGAAATAAGAAATATTAGATGTTTTACAGTACATGTTGAGTAGATCACACACACAAACACACACACCTTAGAGACTTCAGTACAGCATTTATCTGTATGTACTGTAAGGCAGCTCTAGGGAGATTTTGAGGTCAGATGTGTCCACATCTCTCGAAGCAAAAAAATATATCTTGTTGATTTCTAGCAAAAGCAGACAAACACACCTGTCTTACATGACTATGTTGTTTTCACATTTCCTTTATTATAAATACAGAAAACATGATGTACTGTTTTACATTATCATTATATATCATTATATATTATCAATTTTCCACATGCACGTGCCCCAAAAGTATTATTCGTCACTCCCCCCGGCTGTGTGCCATTATCTACAAATAACGCATTAGCATTTCGAGATCCTCACTTCATGAGCATTTCTTTGATAAGATGACATTGTAGCTCTAATGCATATGGTGAGTAATGTACATACTGTATGCACGCACGCTTAACACGTATACACACATGCATGCCATCCTCAGGATCACGCTTCAATGCTCCTCTGTAATCTAGTCTCACCTCCCCAGAGCAAAGCATGCTGAATCTCAGCCAACAGGACCAGCGCTTCTGGAAACTGTTCAGAGCCAAGAGCCAATTTTTGGCTGATATAGTGAGCAAGGGAACTGAAGCGGTCTGGATCTGCTTAGGTAAATAACTGTGGTTTCTCATTTGAAGCGTGTGTGGTTTCGTATGTTCTTTTAATTATGTGTAGTTTTTGCTTTGTTTATTTTTGCAACAGTTCTGCTTCCTTTTCGAGCCATGTTTTGGATAAATCTTTGCATAAAACATGAAATATTAATCAGCAAAAACTTAATATTTCTGACCCTGGACCACAAAAGCAGTCATAAGTAGCACGGGTAAATTTGTAGCAAAAGCCAAAAGTACATTGTATGGGTCAAAATGATTGATTTTTCTTTTATGAAAAAAATCATTAGGATATTAAAAGAAAACACCACCGTTTTATTTTATTTTACTATGTTCACCTCAACTTAGACTAATAATACATACCTATCTTTTTTCAATGCATGCACAAAATCTTTGTACAGCGCGTCGTGAATGTGTTAGCATTTATCCTAGCCCCATTCATTCCTTAGGATCCAAGCAGGGATGCATTTAGTAGCCACCAAACACTTCCATGTTTTCCCTAATTAAAGACTGTTACATGAGTAGTTACACAAGTAAGTATGGTGTCACAAAATAAAACAGTGATTTTTTTAAGCGGATAAAAAATGAGAACTATATTGTATGGCGGCATTTTTAGGACTTTGACCTCAGGCACAGTAATATTGACAGACGTTTTAGCGAAAGGGGAGTAGTCAGGAGTGCTGCACACTAAGTGCTCTTGCGCCATACAATATAGTTCTCATTTTTATCTGCTTATAAAATCTCTACGTTTTATTTTGTGCCACCATACTTACTTGTGTAACTACTCACGTCTTTAAATAGGGAAAACATGGAAGTGCTTTGGTGGCTTTTAAATTCATCCCTGTTTGGATCCTAAGAAATGAATGGTGCTAGGCTAAATGCTAACACATTCACAATGCGCTGGACAACAATTAAGTGCATACATTGAAAAAAGATAAGTATTTATTGATTTGTCTAAATTGAGGTAAGAACATAGTAAAATGGGTAACACTTTATTTTACGACCCGCAAAGTACCGCGTAATTAAACCGAATTTACAGCGTACCTATTTGTAACAACAGGGTAGGTAACCTGTAGGTATAAGGGAATAATATTTTAAGTTTGGGGTAATAAGGGGGTAAGAATATGAAGAATTATAAATTATTTATACTCTAAGGGTGGGTTGCACCAACAAGGATTAAATTAAGCAGAGTTTAGAGCTAATCTAGGGTTTGTTGATCTCAGTTTAATTTTAATTCGAGTTGTGTTGCACCACTTAAATTTAAACACAGATTAACAAATCTTAGATTAAAACTTTAAACTGTATTAAACCCTTCATCTGCGATTTATTTTGTCCGCCATGTTGAATTTTCCGGTGTTAATAAACAGCAACAATGTTGACGTTGTCATTCAAAAAGGAAATAAACAGTTTATGCAGGCAAAGGTAATGTAATTTTTCATTATTTTGATTTTAAATCACCTACATACGCCGGTAGGCTAATCTAAAGGTCTGATTCATATAAAAACATTTGACAATCTTTTAAAACAACTGTATTTATTAACAGATCAGGAAATATTGTGACAGGAAATATCGCAAAGCTCAGATATTGTGATATAATGAAAAAGATGTGTCGACGCATTTGTCATGAAGCGCCACCATGTGTCCGTTCATTCACTGTCGTTCGCCTGACTGGAGCGCGCGTGACAGAGGAGAAGCACATACGAGCATCGCTTTCAGCGGTGCTGTTAATAATATTAACACACTTTGTTGAGACGTTATAATAAACGCATATTTGAATAGCGCCACCAAGCTCGCGGTATGTGTTTCTAATCATTCAACCAGACATTTAATTGTAAAAAAAAACATATTTAAACCTCCTCATATGCAAGTTTAAAGTTAATCCCTCACTGAGATTTAAAACAGAGTTTAAAGTAATGGAGCAACAGGATTAAAGATAATCTAGATTTACTGTAAGATTTAAACCTGGATCAAAATGACCGTTTAAATTTAAACCTGTTTATTTTTAAACAGGTTTAAAGCTTGGTGCAACTGAATTATTAAATAAGCTTTGATTTAAACCAGATTTAAGCTTAATCCTTGTTGGTGCAACCCACCTAAGTATTTTATAACAACAGGGTAACTATTGTAATATTACGTGGTATGTATGACTTAGTCAAGTCTATGGGGAAATTATGTTTTATTTATTTTTTATTGTGAATTTTTCATATTGACTACTGAATGTTGTATACAGTCAATGTCTACGAGCCACATCGGCAAATAAATATAACAGCATATCACTTTTATTTTAGTAGCCTATATTACTTGCTTTTAATAACAAAAGTCCAGCTGATTTAATGTGGTTATCTTTTTTTTAAGGTAAGTACAATACAAATAGCAACTTATTCCCTATTTACCAGGAAACTCCTACATTTGCGGACATATTTGAAGTGGTGCTTTGCAATTTATTTACTGTAAACACAAGTATTTTAGCCAAATATAATTTATGAAATGGCAAACCAGAATGAAACAACAGCAGATATCAGCTTCCGCTAAAGCAAAAGACGACTACATGCGTAGGTTAGTGCGCAGGTGTAGAGCACGCGGCCGTCTGCTGGAGGTTTGCTGGAACGCGATCCTGAGGTGAAATTTCTTTAAGAGGTTTTAAAAACGTTCTACACTGTGGAGTACAGCTGCGAGTGATGTTAGCAGGATCCGCATGCTGGATAAGGTGACTGGTTTTGTTAATACATGACTCACGCATTTCAAACAATGTTTTTCAAGAAAGTTGCTAGCTAACGGTAGCCGGTTAGCTAGCACATAAGTAAGCCTAAAATTTATAAACGTAACTGGCTTAGAAAACTCTGTTTCTGTCAAGGCACAGTGAAGAAACATTTACTGAAGGCTTTCATTTATGTTTTTTATATGTAATGCAGAACAGCATTTGTGAGACGACATCAACTCATCATCCGAGTGGACAAGAACACCAACAGAGGAAGCCAAGCCGCAAAAACAATGAAAAATTGTCATGACTTTTTATTTTAAATAAAAGTTATGTGATAATAAACATTAAGTGTTGGCTTAATTATAGTGTTTTAAAGATATTTTGAAATAAGTTGTTTTAAAATAAAAATAACAATATTCTGTATGTTTATGGTATTTACCCTATAACAAGAGGTGAACAAAGCACCACTTTAGTTTACAGCCCGCAAATATGAGAGTTACCTGGTACATACACCGAACAATCGGGGAATAAGCCCCACTTCAATTTACAGCCCGAAAATATAAGAGTTACCTGGTAACTCCTGTATACATATACAGATCAAAGAGGTACAAGTTGCTATTATTTTTATTGTGTGTTATATTTTATTTGCCGACGTGGCTTGTAGACATCAACTGTAGGCTATACAAAACACTTCATCAGGTAAGTAGCAAATATGAAAAAAAAAAACATATTACACATAGACCATATTACCCATAGAAGTAAGTCATACATACCACGTAATATTACAATACTGTATGTACCCTGTAGTTATGAAATACTTAGAGAATAATTTTCCATATATTCTTACCCCCTTATTACCCCAAACTTGAAATATTATTCCCTTATAACTACAAGTACGTACTGTAGAGGTACTCTGTTGTTACAAATAGGTACGCTGTAAATTCGGTTTAATTACGCGGTACTTTGCGGGTCGTAAAATAAAGTGTTACCGTAAAATGTTGAAAAACTGTGGTGTTTTCCTTTAAGTAAAGATCATGTTCCATATAAGATCATATTTTGCACATTTCCTAAGCAAATATATCAAAACTTTTTTGATATGAGTGTATGCAATGATTAAATTTGGCAACTTTAAAGGTGATTTTCTCAATATTTACATTTTTTGTACCCTCAGATTCCAGATTTTCAAATCATATATCTGGACCAAATATTGTCCTATCCTAACAAACCACACATCAATTGATAGCTTATATATCTCAATTTCAGAAAATGGACCCATATGACTGGTTTTGTGGATTTATTTTAGGTAGGAAAGTCCCTCACAAAAGGTTCATTATATTTGGGGGTCCTTGGCAAGGATATTTAGTCTTAATAAATGAGTAACAACTGAAACATCAGCGATATCCACTACAAAAAGGTGGAATAAATGTCTTGAGGACACCTAAAATATGTGACACAAGTAGAGTTATTTATTTAATACTTTTAAGTCCTTTTAAAGCTAAAAGTTTTTTTATCAATATTACGAGAGCCTAGGTGGTCACCATCCATTCCCATAGTTACCAGAAACCCACAACAACACTTTTTAACTCTTTCCCCACCACCGTCCACCGCCAGCATTTTTCATGATTTTCACAAAAGTTTAATGCCTCCCAGAAAATGCTCTTCTTTAAATATATAAATATACAATATATTAAATGAAAGAACAGACCCTCTGTTTTCAAACCAAAAAAGTTTCATCCTACCTTCACAGTTTTCTTTTTATTACCTCTCAAATATGGGTAGATTTCTTCAAAAACACCAAATTTTGAGCAAAAAGCTGAGATAATTTAATTTTTGTAAAGGACTTTAGAGATCAGATGCAGAGGGATCCTTAAAACTTAGACGGACATACAGCCGTTTGCCCTATGGCGTTACTTCCGGGTTTTATAAGTTAATAAGAAAATAGCGGCGGATTGACAAATAACTCGTCAATGGCGGCGAAAGAGTTAAAAATCTGTGTTTGGGTTCTGAAGAACAACGAAAGACACTGGGTGTTAAAAACGACAAAAGGGTGAGTAAATAATGATGAAGTTTAATTTTTTGGTTTGAACTGTCCCTTTAAATGTTTGTCAAAATATCATCTTTTGTGATTTGCAGAAGAACACATAAAATTTTGAAGGATTTAAATGATCTCCTGAAAAAATTGTGCCTGGCATAACCGTCCACCAAAAATGTCCATGTCTAGCTATCTGAGACTTTATGATTTAAAATGCCTCTTCTCAGCGTTGGTTGAAGCAGAACAGTGTTGGTTTAGCTGTAAGACAGGATTAAATGGATCATTGATGCTAGTGTAGACTGTGAAGTGATCCACTTCTCTCCAGAGGAAGAGGCCATCAGGCTAAACAAACACATCAGGACGTTCACATTCTCTCACTATGGACACAGACCACTTGTTTAAGAATGTGACTTGGAAGAAAGTAAAAAACATTTCCTGATGTGCACAATTTCAAAGAATAAACTTGTAAGGGGTCATTCATTTGTGTTCTGCATCTTAAAACAGATATTTAGAAAAAGTCTGGATTGTTTAATGGACCTGACACAATATAGTGTGTAGACGGGCTTTCATTGAAGAATGTGCTGGGTTTGTTAGCTTATCGAGTTAACGGCACCAAGGTCACGCACAACAATTTGCTTTAGGTAAAAGTGTCTGGCAAATGTGTAAAATTTTTTAAATGCAACATGATGCCGTCTACGTAAAAGCCTTGAAAGCGCGGTGACAAAAAAAATGGCTGGATTAATTCTCAAAAGGGTCACGTAAGGGTGGATAATGGGCCGGCAGAAACAGGGTGATTTACTTTATTCTCTAAATGCAATAAAAGTGGAAAATTTGGGGGGAATGTTCAATAATAGCCACCAGATTTCAAAGTGGGCGACATTTGAACTTTGGGAGGAGAGATCTGGAACGGGAGCACATGCTGTCTGGCACAGTAAATACCGTCTTCAATCAAACTCACCAAAACTGAGTTCCTTTCTAATGACAGCTTTCAGTATGAAGACATATGAGAAACATTATTCACCCAATAATCATACATGAAGCAATGCCAGTGTATCGTTCGGTGAGTACTGGTGGCATGAATAGTTACTTGAATGGCCATCTGTTCTGAACTGCATGTCATGGTCTTTGTCCTGGTTCCTCAGAAACCCACAATGTTCTCCAGATGCTGATATAAGGGTAGATTTGGAAGAACTCAAACTCTCTCATTATTTTTTACAACGCATACAAAATGGAAAATGTTTTGCAACAAAACCAAAGGTGGCTCGTTTCTGTATAACTTTGTTGTGTCAAAATGTACATACGAATAAACATAAAAGCGTGAAATAATTTTCAGTTTTGACTCAACTATCCCTTAAAAAAACACTTTAAAGACTTATTTTAAAGATTTTTAGAAAATCTTGCTCCCCAAACATTTCTAAGCCATGAAAATACGTAATATTAAAGGAATAATCTCTAATAGCTTTGTTACATTTCGTGCTCTTGGTAGGGAGTTCAAAAAACATGGCCAAACATTGACACTGCCTGACACTTCTTCCATTACATCATATTTAATTTCTGCTCCTTTTCTTTAATTCAACAGATGAAGAAGCTCTGGATGTTTTTTCAGGACGTTGCTGATCCAGTAGACCATAGATATTTTAACCTCTGACACAGTACACCTTTCTGGTCTACCTTTCTAACATTGTCAGTAGCTTGTCTTTTACTGAAAACAAAGCCTCTAAGCCAATGTCAGTCTCATCTTAGACAAAATACATATCCACCTACCAAACTATTAAGAAGAAAAAACAGTACACAGCATGAAATTTATTCAAAACAAGATTCGATGCAGCTGACAAATCAACTTTGTGAAGTAAAGTCTTTAACCGGAAAATACCAATTAGCGCACCATTTCATTGTCGTAACATGACAAACTTTTGACCAAAACTAGGTATTTAACTCATTAGTAATTTATTGGATTGTGAAACATCAACCGATAACAATATTAAATGACTTGATCGGTACTCGCTAAATTTGCCGATCTCATGAACCGATCTTACTTTTGTCATCATAGGGCTTTTGAATGCGTCTGCAATTAGAGACCATTTTTACGCAGTGCAAGCATTTTTATAACCTCATGTGCTTATGTGCAACGTGCGAATATGGATTTCTCGGACGGGCTCCAGTCTTAACAGTGCGATGCGTCTTCACATCCACATCAAACAGCGTATACAACACATATCTTTCGTGGACAATTGTATTTTCATGCCGGAAGTTTATTATTTGCATGCGTTTTAAAGTTTTGACTGTTTAAATTTGTATTTTTTTCACAGCTACTCTTGTCTGCGTATACCTGACGTGCACACACAGACCGCCTGTCATCAGCGCAAGAGTGATCGATCTTGTGTCTTAAAGCTACAGTAACCTAATTTATCTCTCAATAAAATCACTTTCTGCTCGTGACTTAAGAACTGTTGTACTTTAAACGAATGCGTGTATATTTATTTTCATTACTTTTAACAGACATAATCCCTTTTAAAGGCATATTAAGGGCGCACTCACATTATCCAAACCAAACCAAACCATGCCCCAGCGCGATTGTCACCACTCCCTACTCCCCCAGGTGCACGCACTCACACTGTTCTTCTTATCGATCCGAGTCCGGGCGCGCTTTCGTCATTAAGATGCGATTGTTTTGAAAAAGCAGGAAGTAAAGCGCTCTCTTAACACTGGAACCCACCGTAATGATAAGTCTGTGTTTTTTATTCGGAGTCGTTTGGTGCGCGATTACAGACAGCCCTCTCACATGTCATCATATTGCTTAGTTGATCTGTCACGTGTGCAGCTCGGACATTCACGTAACCCCGCTGCGCGCATCAAACGGTTTTTACGGAGGCAGATGAAGGTGAGTGGTATCGCAACTGATGTCTTCACCTTTTGAATCGCGCTCAGGCGCGATTGCGCTCACACCATAGCCTTCCGCGCCTGAGCCCAAGTGAACCGCACTCCGGCCCACCTCTGCAACCCAGTCGCGGCGCGATTAACCAATCCTGGCACGGAACAGAGCGATCACACTAGTCAAACAAACCAGGCTTTGGGGGTCAAACGCGCCCGAGCGCAGTTTGGTTTGGATAGTGTGAGTGCGCCCTAAATTTCCCTAAAGAAGAAATATTTGTTGTGCTAATTTATTTGATTCTCTATTAAAACAATAATATACCTAATTACTGTAATATAACAAAGGCAACATCTGTGATATTACTTTATCTAGAAAAAAGTTAACAGTTACAGTCATAAAAGAGCTTGCATATCACCCCAAGGAATCGGTATTGGCATTGGTATTGGCCGATCACAAAGACAACAAATCGGTAATCGGTATCAGCTGTAAATATACTGATCGGAGCATCCCTTAAAGCCAAGTGTATAGTTAGATTTTTTACGTGTACGCGAACGTAAGTGCATGGTCAAACGTACGTCCACAGCCTTCCAAAGCATAGTTTCTTTGAATCATACATGTAGGCATGCGTTCGACGCAATGCAATATCCTGGGTTAAATACTACATTCTTTTGTACGCGCATGCGTGTCCTACGTGTAAAGTTCGGCAGTACGCGTAAAGTATGCGCATACTATGCCGAATTATTCATCAATCACACAGTCCGCGGACACTTGCGAATGTGTAATAACGTAAATGTACTTCTAGCTTCAGGTTAAAGGAATGAATTTTTGTGATGAAAAGCAAAAGCATTTAAGATGCATATTGATTTCAAATGAATTAATAGCTAAGAATCAGACAATTTGACGCCAGACATGCATCAGAAATGCAACTGTGTTTATTTTGATTTTAGGTTGATTTTGGTCATTAAATTTGTCAACATTTGTCAAGTAATTGTGTTTAAATAAAAAATGATTCTTTAATAAAAAATGATTATTGCCCTGTATGGTTTCATAAAGAACCTTTCTGATGTACAAAATATTTTTTGTGATGGAAAATTGTTCCACAGACTATAAAAATATTTTTAAGATTAATTTTGTTAAGAACCCTTGACTTATAGGTTCTTTAGGAAACAAAAAATGGTTGTACACTGTAAAAAAATATTTTCAAGAAAAATTATCTAAAATTATTAAATTAAGGTGCTTTTTCTTGATGAGCAAAACAACCCAAGAAAATAAGTCTCGTTTTTAGACCAAAAATATCAAATTTAAATGATTTTTTTGTGCATAAAACAAAGAAAAAAATGCTTACCCCATTGGCAGATTGTTTTATGCACAAAATCACTTAAATTTGATATTTTTGGTCTAAAAAGCATCTCAATTTAAGATTTTTTTTATTTTTACTGAAAAAAAGACAAAAATATTACGATTTTTTTTTCTTGAAAATATATATTTTTGCAGTGTACCCTTTTAAGCACCTTTATTTTTATGATATTACTTGCCCAAATATGAGATTTTGGTAGTGTGGTTCTTCATATTCAGACTCTCTGTAAAAACATCATCTGTTTTTGTTCAGATCCAGTTGGATCTTACATTACATTTAAAGTATACAATTTAACAGTATGTGTGTTCCACAGTAATCGAACCCATGACCTCGGTGCTCTCAACCCAATGCTTGACCAATCAAGCTGCACAGTTAGTGCCAGCTTTTACTTTCTAATGAAGGATTATAGTCAATTTTTGTATGATTTTTTTTTTTTTTTTTTGCATAAACTTTGGCATTTTAAGCTAAATTAGATGTTGTAGTTTATGACCAAGCCTAATGTATTTTAATGATGTGCTTGGAAAAATGTCCATATAAATACACTCAATTTGGCATCAGGTTTGGTCTAACAAGTCAAAAGTAGTTGTACATTTTTAGCTGCTTCTGTGTGAGATCTTTGCATGATGTTTTTTTAGGATACATGGAAGATGAAAGTAATGTGGTTCACTTTAGGATTCCTTAGGGCTTCCTAAATTGCTTTTTCTACTGCAATTAATTGAAGTAGCATTAGCATGTAGTCACAAATTATCCTTCTACCCACATGGGACAAATTTTAAGGGACTGAACTAGTTATGTTTGGTGAAAATGTGACATAACACTTGTATATATGGAAGTGTTACTGATTTTCCATGGCTTTTCAAGGCGATTCCACTAACAAAAGCTACACTCCGCACATCTACATATTCCTGGAATGTTTTCCGCAGTGTGCTCCCATGAAAGCTCTAATAATCAAAGTCAAAGCTCATCTGGTCATTTATTCGTGCCTTCAGGACATCTGAACTTGGAGGGACATCTCAGTGGACCTGCTCGACTCAAGCGATGCTCCTAAAAACCTTTGACTTCTTGACATTCTCGACATCTCAAAGAAATTAGCAATGCACACCATTTCCATAATTAATCGATAGAGCAGCGATGAACTATATTCACTCCCCCATTTGGCTTCTTCTTCAAAATTCAAAATTAACGGAGCATGTGCTTTATTTGCCGAGCGTTGGCTTTTCCTAAAACAACAGTGTGAATAATTATTCCCTGCAATGTATGAGTTCAAACCGCTCTGCTTTCACTCAGCTCTTGTAAAACCGACGAACTGTGACCTCAATAATTGTTCTACATTGTGACTCTTGACCTCAAACTTGCATTAAGAAAACATAGATGGGTGAGAAAACACTTTCTTTTTGTGCGAACAATCGCTCAGAAATGTAAACAAATGTGTATTATCTCTGAAACTATTGCATTATGCAAATAGCTCAAATGGATGAAACAATAAAATTGTAAATACACACAAAAAACTTGATGGCCATGTCAATAATGAGGATCTTATGTGGATCAGTGAGGATACCTTAAAATTGAACATAAATAAAGATTAAGCTCAAATTATTGAAGCATTTTCAATAAAAGACATAAAATTGACAGCTTGTCAAATCAACATATGTTAACTTTAACTTAAATAAGTTCAACAATTTCAACTTGATTTTATAAGTTACGTAAACTTTCACAAGCCAAAACTATATTAGTTGAGGTTGTTTTAACTTCATGCTGCATTTTTACAGTGTAAATGATTGCACAACATCATTTCCGTGCACAGTATAGGTGCTTAAATCAATTAAAAAATATTAGTTAACTCTGAAAAAAATGCAGTGTCAACTAATAATTTGACGATAAATTAACAAAAAAAAAATTAAGGTAAACACACTGTAAAAAATACTTTGCTGCCTTAAATTTTTTTGTGTGTTAAATCAACTCAGATTAACAAGTCATTTCAACTTCCTATACCGAAAAAAAACTTCTGGACATCGGTTGCACATGATTAAATTAGGTTTTCTTAAAATGAAATTAACATAAATTGCTATTAATTTCATTTTAAGAAAACTTGATTTAATCATTTTAAACTGGTGTACATAATTAAATTACGTAGATCCAACCATTTTTTTTAAGAAAATCAATTTAAGAAAACTTAATTTAATCATGTGCAACCGGAGATTTTTTTCAGTGTATCTTGACAAGAGATGAGTTGTTACAACTTATAAAATTAAGTTGACTTTTTCAACTGTATTTTATTACTTATAACAACTCACCTGTAACAACAACTCATCTCAAGTCAAAATACAGTAAATAATAGAAAGTTGAAATGACTTGTAAATTTGAGTTGATTCAACAAATAATTTTAAGGCAGCAAAATACTTTTTACAGTGCAGGTAACTTACATTTTTAAGTTGAACAAACATTTTTACAATATATGATTGGTGATTGGATTATAATATGCTGTTATATTGCTAAATGGTTTGTGTGGATTGTTTAAAAAAAGACCATAAATCATTTTGTTGCAACCTTTTTGTTGGTTTCATCAATATAAAGTTTCATATCAGCTTTTTAAAAGGTGAATCTGAAATGATTTGCATAGATAGTTTTACTTAGAATTTGCATATTTTTTACAATTGCTATTTTTTTATGAAAATCCATAGCTAATGTTTACCGATGTAAATCACCATCTTGACTTTGTTAATAGGAAACCTGGGCTGCTCAGCACAGTTTGGAGAGGAAGCTAACGCAACATTAATGTGTCTGCAGGGACTCATGGTTTGTTCAACCGAGTCTCCGTGACCCTTGTGTGTCCAGATTCACACTAATGAAAAACAAGCCAAGACAGTAAGAGCTCAACACAAATGCTAATGTCTTATTAATTACTGCAGCGCCTAATTAGCAATTTGCTAAATGATGCAGTCACACTTTTTATGTAAATATTTAGCTGAAGATTTTAATTAATGTTTAAGTGGAAAAGCTGCTAAAAGCACACACATCCATCATAAAAGTAATCTAAATGACTCAATGCGTTAATAAATGTCTTCTGAAGTGAAACGATATGTTTGAGTAAATATTTGAAATATTAACTTTATTTACACAAAATTTGTGCACTAAATTCCATTTTTTCAAACTTGACCAGGCTCGACCAATCACATTCTCTGTGCAAGCCAACGCATATAATTGTGGAACAGGACATGAAGGTATCTCATGAGACAGGAAGTAAACCAAACACTGGATTCGGACATGACTTGATGCCTTCCTGCGTCCATAACACATGCTGTTTCTGCATATCTGATGTTAATCTGGAGTACTTATAGAGTAGTATTACATCCTTTATATCTCCGAAGAGTCTTTAGTTTTATCAGATTTATAAAAGACAGATTCGCTTTAGCGATTCTTTCCGATAACGTACGAAATAACTCAGAAGGAGGAGTTACGAGTTGCGGGAGGAGCGAGTCACGAGTCATGCAACACACTGGATAACTTATGATTCATACATGTTCGTTTCGTTTATATAATATGTACTTACGCGCCTATTTCCAACATAACACAGAAGTCTTACTTACCGCATGCAACTTATGACCCGGTTAGTACTTTTCAATGAAATCCAGTGTTAAACAACACACAAAAAACTCCCCTGCTACTCCGGATAAACAAATTATATTCATTGTTTCCATAATGCTTGCTTTCTTCTCCTTACATCCAAAAACACACTTTGACTTTCGTGCAATTGTTGAGTCTTGATATAAAACAAATCTGTCACGTGATGCCTGATCAAAGATCAAAACAAAAGTTGAAACTCTCTTCGACTGACAATATTAGCATGTATAGTTTGCAAAATAGATCTACTGTCTAGTCTGTCTGCTTTGGCTTTGGGCCGGCTAATGTATTCAGACGACTTGGAGGGCCATCCGCTGCTATCAAAGCTCACTTAAGTGCTTGTTATAACTGCAAATTGCATAGATAGCCTGAAACAATCTCTCAAATCACAGAGAAAGTTTATTAAAATGATATCAAATCAAATTAGCCTCTCCACCTCCTAATAGATTCAATAGCATGTTGAGATGGTATTAATCTAAGAATGCTCGCAGACATCAATGACAAAAACAATATTAACACCGATGTGGACGCTTGGGAAATCTATTGCAGCTTATCAGAAGCTCCTGTTTTTCAATAATTCATAAGCATATAAAGAGTCGCACACGAGAGGTAGGCTGGTGACTTGGTTATTTGTCTGTGTAATTTTTTATACAGATAAAATCACATCACTATTAATATAAAAAAATAAAGACTATCATGCACTGGTAGTCATATTTGTATATAAAGTATAGCAACGATTTCAAAAAAAACCATTGTGACACACATTATTTAATAAGTAAAACAAATGATTGTTACAAAATGTAATGATAATTAAGTTTATAATTAAATTCGATTGTAATTAAATTGGGCAAATGAGTTTTAATAAATTACTCCCGTTTTGATTTAATTAATAAATAACTTGGCCAACAATTATGACAACGTCCCTTTATCATTTACTACTGTGAGACAGACAAAGTTTGTTATATGGTTGCATTTCATTCTTGTCTATTTTATTTTATAAGGCATTTACCTATTTCTTTCATGTATTATGAAGGACTTTTATTTTGGTGGGGGAATGCGCGCGGGGAAGAGAAAAGGAGGGAGAGAGAGGAGTACTTTTTCCTGTGTGCCCGGTGTTCTTGTTGAGGCTCTCTGTGCTACCTTGAATAAAAGTTAATAGTTGAGAATACCTTCATCCATCATCTTATTGGAAAGCATTAACATCTATACTCCACGCCTTACATATTTATTGGTGGCAGTGGTGGGATATCGCAGCAAAACTGGGACATTTGCAGACTTCGGAGTTGCTGTCCTTGAAATATTCACAAGACACCAGAAAAGTTATAAAATTGTACAAACAACAAAAGGGTTTAAATCGAGGGGAAACTTTCCCATCTCTCTGATGAAGCCAATACGGAAATGACTTAAACTGCAATTCATTGACTGGCCGCTAAAGGGTGGCTCCAAAAGGAAGTCAGTTCCCATAGACCTCCATGTTAAAATGCCCAACTTTACAGTAGAAAATAATAAGTTTACAGCCTGGTACAAAAATAGTTTTTGGTCTATATAGCTAATTTTGCCTTTCATGGCAACTGTAAGGGGGGTGAATTTTTTTGTTACTCATCCGTTTAAATGATATAAAGGGCCCAATCATACACCTGGCGCAATGCAGCGCAATGCACGACACATGTGTCTTTTGCTAGTTTCAACACGACGCAATTTAGCATCACATTGCTTAAATAGCAAATGCATTTGTGCCCAATTTCACACCCATGGGCATTCTGGTCTGAGAACGAGGTGTGTTCAGGAGCATTGTTGGCACGTTGCTATTTTGAAGCAACTAAAATAGACTACGCCATCGACCATTTAAAACCTTGTCTAAAGTCTAATGTCAATTGCGCAATATTGTTTTGTTATTTAAAGAGCGCGTTATATAATTGGGACGACGTTTGCTTTTACACAAATGGATGCGCAGCAGCACACAAACATGTTTAAATATGAAAAGTTAAAGGATTTTTTTTATGCTACCCCACAGATTTATTGTATATGATGACTTTGAACTTAAATCATTAAAATAGGGCCTTAGGCCTTTAAGTTATGCATAATTAAGGGTGTAACACTTGAGTGACCGGTGAACTGCAACTGCTGTCACTACAGTAGAGCTAGGGGGACGTGGTTTCTGCAACAAGCTACCTCATCTTCACCCATGTCCCACCTCTTTACCCATTTTCGGTAATCCGCTAGTGATGAGCGCTGGCGGCCAAGATGGTGACGGCAGACACCGCCTACTTTAATCTTCAAACCAACTCTTCACAAACCTATGGGTGACGTTATGGACCCTACGTCTACGTTTTTTTTACATTCAATGGTTTAAATATAATTTATTTCATGTTAATTAAAAAAAAATATGTAATATAATTTTTTTAATGCTGTCACTGAAACTGAACCTTTTTTGAAAACTTCTGCCAGGGTAAAGATTTTTAGAATTATTTTCAGAAGCCAAAATCTCCAGTTTCAGTGGCTACACGGCAACTCCAAGATGTTTTCAAGATGTTTTCTTATCTTTTAAAGCTTTAAAGGGTCTTTAACTTTTTTTAACAAGTTGCTACATGGGACTACAGACTTTGTTTGGTCACTTTAAAAAAAGAGCAGTGCGTTGTGGCTTTTTATGTTGCCAGGCAACCATAGAGGCAGCTGTCCTGTCAATCAAATTGAAGCGTGAGCGCTTTTTTGCTCTTAACTGTCATATTAGCAGAAACTTTAAAAAGAGAGTGCTTGCTCTGACCTTGATCAAGGATGAGAGGTGTACAAACATGCAGGAGACAGTGAGTGAGTGGCAATCTCAAGTCGTTCCAAGCAAACTTCTGTCAACGGAACGCTTGCCTCTCCCCTCATACGATTGAACAATGGCACAAACTCGAATGACGTCGGGCACTTTTCCGCTCAAACCGAAAAGTTTAAAAACGCGTGGCATGGAAGGTGGTCAAAACGCAAGGCGTTCGGCATGGATAAACAGGGCGCATAACGCTCTCTGCCCATAAAAAATAATTCAATAAAGACCCCTACCACTGCCATAAACACATTTTTGTGATCGGCCCTTATGGTTAGCTTTAAATTTTTAGTAAATGCATTTAGACTTCAAAATTCATAAAATTTGTTTTCATCTGTGAAGATTATCCTGTCAGACAAATCATGTTTTTTCAATAATCCAAAAGTCTACGGAAAAATTTGAATGGGCTTTTTGGAGAGGGAACCACCATCCCGCTAACTTCTGGGTTACAAAAAATACGTCATCCATGCATCACTCTATTATCTCCTATGTTTGACGGCAGATTGTGTGCGCCTTCTCCTTTGTTTACATGGGGTGAGTCTGTGGAAGGCTTTACAGCTAGGCTATATCGCCACCTGTTGGTGTGGCATGCTCTTGACAGCGCTTTAGCCAGGAGGAAAAATCTTTTTTTATTAAAAACCTGTGTACGTGTAGACTAACATGAACGACTGTATCGGCATTAACTAACATGAACTAAAATAAATGAATGCTAAAAAACATTGTTAGTTCACGTTAGCTACTGCATTTACCAATAACAAATACAACCTTATTTTATAGTGTTACCAAGTTTTGTACTGTATAGAGATTTGAACTGTACAGAGTTTAGCCATCTACTGAGTTTTTTATTGTATATCAGAGAGTTCAAACTGCCTTGGGTGTGACTAAATGGCAGCTCATACATTGTGCTGATCTTCTTTATTCTTTCATCTTTCTCCGCCCAAGCCCCCGAGAGTTTGATGTGAACTTACCACAGGAATAACCACATCTCTCTTCTGCCCAACCTGATTCTGAAGACAGACCTTTGTTGCTATCCTTGGAGCTAACAATACTGACAGGGGCTAACGTTAACGAGAGCCCTTTGATCTTGAGCTGTAATAGAGAGAGAACACAAGTGTGAACGTAGGAATCAATTCTGCTATCAAAAACACTTCTCTTGTTATCTTGCTCTGTTGTTTGATTCATGGGTTGAATTGTAATTCACGCTTAAACTGAAGGAAAATGCTGAAGTTATCAAAAAATCATATGAAGTGCGTCTGAATGTTTTCTTGTAAATAAGCATTTTTTTCTTATGTGTAGGTTCGGTTATTTCATTTTAATGGCAATGAAAAGTTATTGAGGTCAGTAATGTCACTTTATTCATTTCATTGGTATTTAACAAATTTGTCTTTTTGGCAAAAACCTCCACTTCTAAAAAATGTTATATCTTCTGTGCACTTAAAGGACTTTGCTAAAAAATTGACACTGCAGATTCTGCCAACAAAACCTAGTTTCTGAATAATACCGCGATAAAACCAATTTAAAGTGAAAGTATTTGATGAACGTATAATACGTGCCAAGAGCATTATGTTAATATGCTTGATCTCATTTTTGACGGATGTGGCGTTTAGCGGCTTTTTATTTGAGCTCCTCATATATATTCAGATGTAATTCAATTAGCACCTGTGTTGAATCTTTATCAGGTACTATTTGCGATGGTATAGTGCTGCATCATGCGCATTAAAACAGACGTGCGGCCAGAGCCAGATTGTGAATGGTCTGGTTTTATATTGAGTTTTAAACAACTTTCGGACCTCTCCATCTCAAACCCGGAAGTAAACGTCTGGAACAACACTTGAAGTTGGATGTCTGAACTTGGAGCAGATTTTTTATTAGATATTGAACATAACATACAACATTTACATTTTTACCAAGACATGCAAAAAGATAACATATTTAAGCAATTGGATTTACATTACACAAAGAAATTGAAATAAAATAAATAAATAAATGAACAATAGAAAAAAATTTTTTTAAATAAATAAATAAAATGAGAGATAATTTTCAATTAACTTCAATTATTTTGCGTATAAAAATGTATCTCTACATTTTTTTTGTTATCAATACATTGGTGAGACTGAATATATACATGAAAATCAATCTTCAAACAGGGTTTAGAATTATTTCTTTTCCTTTTATTAATATGACATTTTCCAAATAAAATCATAAGATTCATCATAAAATGGACAGATGGATTTTTTTATTCAAAATATAAGATAACATCTTTGGATGTTAATTCTGAACTTGGGCAGATCGATCTACCCAGACCTCAGGGAGACACATTATTTGACCTCATGCTTTCAGTGAGATTACAGTGAGCTACAATAAAATTTAAAAACACAATTTTGAATATTTTACAGCACAAATGGCATAAATTAATTCTCGTTTGTAAGATTTATTAATACATTTCAATGATCTATATCATTTTGGCACTCTTTAATGTGCCGTGACGCTTTATAGACTGGAACAGTTTAGGGTCGGAGGTAGGACATAATATCTGAATTGTCTGGAATGCAAACCCAGGTTCACATGCCTAGTTTTACATCATTTACAATCTGAGACAATGCTATCTAATGGACAGAGTATAACTCGCTGACGGTTGAAACTATGGTAATGCAGGACTGTTAGTGGGTGGGGCTATTTCAATATGACCTCACATTGATAAGAGAATCAAAACCGCATGTCTAATGAGACTGCTTTGGTTTAATGTGGATATTTTTCATCGTACGGTGGTTGTGCTCCCACACTGCCAACACACATTATGTCCAAACACCATGTAAAAGTGGATTTTGCATAATAGGTGCTCTTTAATATGTGACTGTGTTTCCCAGGATCAAACTCATGACCTTCTGTGCTGCTTACACAATACTCCACCAATTGAGCTACAAGAAGACTTTATAGCTTCTAAAAACACTTTATTACATTTTGATGATTTGAAATAATATGCATTCATGATGCATGCATACCAAGAGCATGGAAATTTATTTGGAAAATAAGTTGATTTTACAGTATAAGTTCAGCACATAATCCATTCTGCTACTGATCATCTCAAAATTCATGAAAGCACTGATTCATCCCTTACAAAAATTAATCATGGTTTTACTACAGTTAAAACCAAAAAACCATGGTTACTGTAGTAAATCCATGGTTTTGATATTAATAATTAATACACCAAAAAAACATGGTTACTACCCTTTTATCACAAAAACATTTAGTTAGTATTCGTAAGTGATTATTGATCGTTGTAATCCTAAATGAAGCAAAGCGTTTAAAATTGTTACCAAAACTCCAAGCAACTAGCCCTGTCCAAACTAAAATCTCATTAACCACAATCTCACTCGCAAGTAATTCCATGCCAGGAGATCTCGGTCAAATAATCAATAATGGGAAAGTCCACTTTCATCTGGGCTGTCTGATGGGGTGAAGAGAGAAAGGCCGTGCGTGAATGAGTGAATCAACGAGTGCAGGGTGGATGGAGGGCCCATTGTGTCCGTGGCCCGGAGAGCGCGGCATGGTCGGAGCTTACACCCGTCTGATGAGCCTTAAAGCAGATGAATAATGTATTCCCCATCAATGCGGAGAAAAGGTGCAGGGCTTCAGGCCATGTCTAAGCCCCTATTCATCCACCAAGCCAGACACAAAGACATAGAGCACCCGTCTGTGGGAGCCCATCCGGAGGAATCCACAATGAGGCCATCTCTGCTGCAAATCTTCACTTTGATACTCTGGGATTTCTATTGAAAAGTGTATCGTAATCAAGGCCGTAGGTTTGGTTTGCTGGGGATGTTGCAAAATCAATCAAACTGCATGCATGTTTTAATGAAATTGCCTGGACGGCACATCGGCTCGTATTGTTTAGGAAAAGTATTCGATCAAGCGCACCTATACAATAAACATTCGGTACATTTACATTTATGCATTTGGAGGATGCTTTGATCCAAAGCGACTTAAAACAAAAATATTCTTATATATTTTAATATTCAATATTTTTGTATGCGTGTTTCCTGGGTCAAACCAGCTGTTAAATCGAATTCTCTAACATTAAATACAAAAAAAAAATAATATCAATTTATACGTGTCCATGGCACGAAATTCAGCTTTTTTACGTGCCTTGAGCACAAATGTCTTTTTCGTGACACTCATACGAATTTCTATAAATAGTTTCTTGTGTCCGTGGCACGACTTTCTTTTTCGTGTCGTTTTATGTATTGTTTTCTCCTTTTTTTCTTCCTATTTTTAAATCATTGTCACTTGGGGTTAGATTTGGGGATTGGGTTAGGATGTTCTTTTATATATTGGTTTCTACATGTTTTTCTTCCGCTTTTAAAACTATTCTCGCCTGGAGTTGGGGTTAGAGTTGGGGTTTGGGTTAGGATGTCTAAAAATGTAACAGAAAGTGATTCGAACCCCAACCCGAAGTGACAATGGTAAGAAAATAGGAAAAAACACTGAGAAAACAATACATAAAATGAAATGAAAAACTATTGCAACGCACAACTATGAATAAAAAATTTGTGCAAATGTCACCGAAGACATTCGTGCTCAAGGCACGTAAAAAAGCTGAATTTCGTGCCAATGACCATATAAATTTATCAAATTTTGCATGACTATAACACGATATTCTGTGAGATCAGTCTGGTAAATACATAGCAAATTGTTAACTTGCATAACAAAGAGGCTTTGGTAAAGCTCTTGTTAAGTTTACACAGAGTAAAATCCATTTTTAACTTTATTTCGCATTTTGTCTTTTTAATGTGTGATTATTGTAAATGCGTGATTATCGTAAAATATTTGTAAAATTATAAAATTATTCACATGAGCGAACAGTTTAAAGCTACCTAGAAAGGGTAAATGCACATTTCTATACAATTCTATACAAACCCAGCGAGACCAAGAGAGATTTTAGTTATATATTGTGTTCCTGGGATCGATCTGTTAAGATAGAGGAACACAAAATAGTAAAAAATTTCAGTACAAATATCTAAAAATTCTTAAATCAAAATGTATTTTCTTTATGAGCAAAGTGGCCTAAGGAAATAAATAAATTTTAGACATAAAAATATACAATTTATGTGATTGTTTCTTTTAAAAAAATATAGCAATGATGTAAAAAAATATTTCATTTTCTTGAATTTATTTTTTAAGAAAAAAATTTAAAAATTCTTACCCCATTAGCAGAATATTATTTTTTTCTTGTTTTAAGCAACATATTCACCTAAATTGTATAAGGTTTTTGTCTAAAAACTAGACTTATTTTCTCAGGTCATTTTGCGCATCAAAAAAGTGCATCTTAATTTAAGAATCTTTTTATATTTGTACTGAAAACAAGACATAAATACAAAGTAAGAAAGTTATTTTTACAGTGTATTATATAAAATATTAATTATTTTAAAAGGCAATGGCATTATCTAATACCCAACCTAAACCTTGGTACCTCCATAAGACTCTAAGATTGCAACGTTATGACTTTTTTATGACAGACAGTTTTATGTTCCAAGACACTGTTGCTGTCGTAATTTGCAGTCCAAACAGAAAAGTACGCTATGGGAGTCAGAGCATCATCAGTCTCCCCTGAAAAGCCTCTGTGTGAATGAGACGAGATTAGCAGAAAAAAGTAAAAACGTTTCTCCGCTCTGCTACACGCTGGGCAGAAGAAAGGGGGCTTTTGCTCTCTCTAAGCTTCCGTGGAATAAAGATGTCTGGGTCCGTTCCATGTTATTGATTGGAGAATGTTTGGATGAACAAAGGGCTCAGTCCTGTGAGGGGGGTGTTAAAGACAGCGCTGTTACCATTAAACTTTAAAACGTTCTCTTTGGTTTATTTTAGCCTCGTGAGAGGACACGCAGCAGTCCTGACTACGTGACCCAAGGCAAATTTGAACTACGCTGGTAAATAACATTTAATGGAGGTGAGGTGGTCAGATCTCATTTCCAGACATGTACTTCAGGGGTTTACTCTGGAGAAAATAGAAGAAAACTGGCCGTATGTGAATTTCATCTTTGAAGTGATTCAGATATAGAAAAATATTAATAAATTAGTAATGATAATTTTAAAATAAGCAACAGTAGCTGTGTTTCCATTAAAGATTTGAGCAAAACTTTAGCCTTATTTACTAAATGTCAACAAAAAAACTGATTGCGAAATGACGGCATTTCTATTAACGGATAGTCTAGAAATCTAGACGCACCCTAGCGGCCGCAAAATATATTTGCTGCCAGGGTTTAGTCTAGGCACTCACAATACACTTAACCGGTCCAAAAACCAAAATTTGGTCAGGCCAATCACATCGTGTGTAGCGTCTGTTGGGCGGGCTTAACATGATGACGACAGAGCTGCAACGGTTCCTACTTGAAAACAGAGAATGGCTGCTGCTGCTGGCGAACAGCTATCTTTTGAAGCGGCTTTGGCCGCGACTCTGGAGGACTTAGACTTATGTTTTTCTTTGAGAGAAGAGCAAATAAACCCTACTGAAGTCCTTTTTAAGCAAGAAAGATGTGTTTGGAGTTTTGCCGACTGGTTACGGTAACTACGTCACCTTCTTCGTTGCTCTGATCCGTCATAGCGCTATCCTATTGCGTGCAGAGGCATTTTGAGGGACAACCTTATATCCCGCCCCTTGCATTGAGCCGTTTGTGTGAAGAGTTGCCAGACCTTACATCTTGATGTAGGTCTGGCTAACCAGGCTAATTAACGGATGTAATGTGACTAAAGCATAATTTTGTTGTCTCGTAATAAGTCATTCCAAAAACCATGGTGACAGGTGTGTTTGACTTCATATTAGAGGATGACACGGGAGTGGATTTTCACTCCTGTCCCGTCCCACTCCCATAGAAATAAATCTTGTCCCGTCCCACTCCCAGACAAAAGTTTAAAAAATAATCCCATCCCATCCCGCTCCTGGTAAATTGACTCCCACTCCCATCCCGCTCCTGTTTAAACTGACTCCCGCTCCTGTATCGCTCCCATATATTTTTTTCTTCAACTAGTGTTTAGTTCATACAAAGAATTTGATTTAATCTGCTCTACATCCTGTTTTGGACCAGTTGCTGAGCTGGTTTCTAGATTTTCTCCAGAAAATGGAATACAGCAAATAAAAGAAAAACAATACATAGTTCACTCCATGTCTACAATAGTTTAATAAACCCAAAGTCTAAAGTCCAGAACACAAGAACCAGACGAATAATTGGATTATGGGTGTTTAATTCACAGTTGCAGTATGGGCATAAAACCTTCCATTAATAAGCACTTAAGTATCTGTGTTTGTGTGGTTCTGCAACAACAAATAATAAACAAGAATAAAAGCCTTATGAAAGAACATTAATATACATTTGTTTAAATAACAAGCATTAACAGCTGTAATTAAGTTCAAAATATGCAAAAATATACAAGATACCGCGAAATGGTGACATATGTTCTAAAATGTGACTAGCACATGTATCAGATAACACATACAGAAAATAACTATATTTGTTAGAATTGTTAAATAACTGTATAAGTATTAGAACTATACAATCTCCAATATAAGGAAATAATACTGAATAAATATGAACAAGATAAACTAACACAAATATAAACTGGGTACCATGACTATTAATGAGAAGATTCGCGCTATCTAACAGCTTCATTTACATTATGAATGATAACTGACAATATAACATAAAAGACGCGGTAATCTTGCTGCTAATTTAAAGACAATTAGAAAAAAACGTACTATTCGGCACTGATGCACACAATAAAGCACAGAAACTATCCAAACAGCAGGAAATCTCTTCGCAACACAACTCTTGTCACACACTTATCTCTCCGTTTGATCAGAGCCGCTATACTCTTTGCTGCTGTTCCCTTTTCTCATAAGCGCTCAGGCTGCGTTGGAGTGCTTATGCACCAGGGAGACGCATCCGTGAACATTCATGCAACCTTTCTTACACATGCAAACACACACACAGGCACGCACGCACACAATATATTAACTAAGTTTATTTATAGAAACTGCATATTTGTGTATAAAGTTGGGTATCATAGTTTTATTACGATCCCGGTCCCGTCCACTCCCGCTGACATTTTTTCCTGTCCCGTCCCAATCCCGTGATTAATAGTGATTTTGTTCCCGATCCCACAGGAATCCCGCGGGACCCGCGGGACCCACAGGATTCCCGACAAAATGTCAGCCTCTACTTCATATGGCAACACGCAGCCAGGCATGTGGATGAGATCAAAATAACGCGAAAGCGACTCAAAAGCATACAAAGGAGTCGACTCCTGAATCGCTCTTTCTGCATTTTGATGTCATGTGCTCGTTGGTTCTTGTGGCGTCACAAGAAGTCGAACACACTTAATGCTTCTGTCTTGTCCTCCTAGCAAACATTTTAAAAGATAGATCATGTGACTTTTACGCACATCAAGGTGACCTAAGTGCGAAAAAACGCATTTTGCGTTATAATGCTTAAAAAAACTTTTTTGTGATATATGGGAGTTTATGCAAAATTGCTGTGTTTCAATTGGCCGCATTTTTTATTAGCTTTTTCAATTTGCGCAATTTGAAGGGTAATTGAAACGCAGCTAGTGTAAATTTAATGGTAGAGTTTATTGTGTCTTTGATTTGGCCATCAACGTATTTATTTATATTTATGCATTTGGCTTTTATTCAGTTTAACGTATTCATTTGTGTGTTTACTGTAATCAAACCCATGACTTTTGTGTTGCAAACACAACTGAGCTACAGGAAAAAATACGGCAAAAAAAGTTATTTGGCCAAAAACATATTTAGAAAGTAAAGCTTAACTAAATATATTTTTGAATTTTTAACTAAATATATTTTTGAATTTTAAAATATATTTAGTTTAAACATTCATATATTAACATACTGTATATTTCAAAATATATTTTACAGGCTACAAAAATGTTTTTAATTTTGCAACCCATACGGAAAAAAATATATTTTTCCTTGCCAAAATATAAAAGTTTGTATAAAATATGGCTTTGTATAAACTAAATAAGTGTGTATAAAATATAAAATTATAAACATATTTTTTGCAGTTTCATTTTTTTATATATATTTTTTAAACCTGTTATGTTTACAGGTTTGTAAAAAACAAAGTTTTTCTTCAAATGCGATGTGATTATAAATGCCTTAAAATATAATTATTTTAAAAATATATGTTGAAAAAATTTTAAAATTATATAAAAAATATGAAAAGTTTGGTTCCAAAACAAGATAACTTCAAAACAAAACAAGCTCATTATTATGTTATCATGTTTTTATTGTGAATCAAGCTCTACATATTTTTGCTGTATTGGATGTTTGGTGTTATGTTAGACAGAGGAGGTGTGTTCGACTTCATGCGGTGTCAAAAGAACTGACAAGCGCATGACATCAAAACACTGTGAGAGCGCTTCAGTAGTCTTCTGCTCTCTATGTTTTCGAGGTCGCTCTCGCTGTATTTTGATGTCATCCGCATATCGGTCTGCTCAGCGGCTTAAGAAGTCGAACACACAAGTCAAAATTGTATCATTTCGCAATCGTTTTTTATAGACATTTAAGAAATAACACTAAAGTTTTGCACACAAATCTTTAATGGAAATGCAGCTACTGTGTGTATGACTGTTGCTTTAATGTGTTTTCTTAGTGTCCCACCCCTCCTCCACTGTGATTGGACAGCGAAGGTAAAAGTGACATTGACAAGCTGAAAATGTTTCAACTCTTGGCGACTGGTAAAAACCATGTGGAGCCTGGCATTTAGTGTGGAATAGATGTTCAGCGTCTCGCCAGCAGACGGTATTTCTTAAAACGGTGTGCTCCCATAGCAAACAATATACCGAACTTGGTAAAAATACGCTGAACTCTGTTTTTAGTGCAGGCTACCTGATGTAATAGTCAAATCTAGATGACCATTTACCATAGCATCGTTTGTCAGGTAAAAGAGATTTTATGTAGAAGAAAAGATGTATTTCATACACACTCATTCAGTTCAGTCACTCAGTTTGTTTCTATTCACACTACACAGATTCACACTGAACTGTAAATGCAATCATCACTACCTGATATTTTAAAAAGGAATTTGGTTTTAAAATGCTTACTTAAGCATCCACTTCTTTAAACAACTGTGTTTGTTTTAAACGGGATTAAACACATGACATATAGTGACATATAGCTGCAGTGTGTACGTGGCACATACAATGATCACAACTTTAGGTCCACACCAGATGCCAAATGATTGTAAAACTGGTAACAACAAAAATAAAGCCAGTTGCCATATGGTTTATCTATTTTAATTTTGAACCACATCTGTGCACAATAACCCAATCTAATACATATATAACCCAATATGACCTAATCTAAATTTCTCCCTTACTGTAATTTTGAGGCATTTACAGTAAAGCCCTCAGGGTTTCTCCTCAGTCCGTAAGATGGTGCAGCTGCGGCCTCCCGCGTGACGTCTGTTTCTAGAGGGACTTAGCGCTCACGGCTATGCTAATCACAGGCTGCAAATGACTCTTTGACTCACCGGTACTAAGTGTGTCAAACGCAAGACTTTACAAGCAATAGATGGGTAAAATAAGAGAGATAAATATGACTGGAAAGAGGCGGTGAGAGGGTGTATGTGGAAAAAAAATGAGCTTGATTAGTTGACCTAGATTTTTTAAATTATCTCCTGTTTTGGGCATTAAATAAACTAAGCATAGTGGTACGATCAACTGCCACCGTAGTGTGACGCACCCATGTAGGGCAATTGAACTTGCCGGGACGAATTGAAATCAGGTCGTTCCTGGGGGCTTGTAGTAATGAACTTCACCGTTGTTCGTGCCCGTTTGAGGATTGTCTGACCTTAGAGTAATTCCGTATGGGACTCAAGGACTCCGTCGATCTTGACATTTTGCACGGCTTGAATCGCACTTTCATCTGAACTAAATGCGATGATGTAGCTGTTCCTGTAGCTAGAGCATGGTGGCAGGTTAAATTACAGATGGACATGAACTAATAAAACGTATCCCTTGAATGCATTATGAGCTGCTTTAGAATAAAATGCCAAAATGCACTTTGTTCTGAATGTTCAAGAATGATGAGAACTAAATATCAGGGTCCTCAAAATGAAAAAAAGACTACTTGAATCAAGTATTGTCTCCAATATCCCAAATGGCAGGTTAGATCAATGCTTCAAAATCCAATACATTCATGCATTTAGATGCTTTTATCCAAAGTTACTTACAGTGCATTCCTCAGAAATGAACCCGCAACCTTTGCATTACCATCTCGATGCTTTTGAGATACAGGCAATGATATAAAAATGATCATGATGCATTTCAACATGCAAATGCAAATCTAACAGTATCGCGATTCTGGCTTTCCATCACTTGCAGCAGAAAGTCATGAGGTGACAGTGTGATCAGGTGTCCATGTGTAATGGCTACTGTTATAATCAGTAGTTTTGAATAATATCGTGCCTTGCCATATTCCTGCAATTTAGTCGTAATCTGGGAAGGCTATCCCATAAATCCGAGTGCCGAATGCAGAGCAGCGGTGCAGGACGCTCTGATGGATGGGCCTGTCGGAAGGTGGAGGAGTGCCCTTACCTTGCTAATGCCACGTATGGGGAATATATCTCAATATATTAAAGGTCGGCACATATCTGCATACATCTTTCGCATCGGCCTGACCCTCCTCCAATAGACACGGCGAGCGGAACAGAAGCTGTATGATTAAATTTGAATTTGTGCATGTGAATGTATTTGCATACAAAGAGAACAGAAGACTGTGTATGCGACAGTATGGGAGTGCATTGGTAAAGATTGGGTTTGGGTCTAGGCTGGTTTGGTGCCGATCTAGCTACTGTACCAGAGTTGGCATTCAGGGCTTGCACTGCATTTTGATTTAAATATAAAAATAAGTCAAACTAAGCTGGTTTATTATGGTAGTCCAACTGTTGTAGAGACACGAGCATCCTCAACCTATGCTGCCATAAAGGAAGACATAAAATAGGCCGAAGATGTGCGTACAATACCATCCCCATCCATTTTGCTCTTCCTCGTCTCGTTCCTCCTCAGCCTCCCTGGTGGCAGCGTGCCAGAGGGTGAGAATGGACCGCCGTCTGTGGAAAAGGGATAATTTGTACCTTCCCTATGAATGAGAAGGACAGGCAAATTACCCAGTGAATAAGGACTGCCTGCGGATCGCCGTGTCAAAGGCACGGCAATAATTATCGGCCACCGAAGAGCGTTCACATGGAAGGACAATGGCCAAATGGATGTGTGTGTCCCGGGTGTGCGCGCGTGTGCGGCCTTCGAGTGGCACTCACAGCAAGGCAAATGGATCCTGCCAATAATCCTGGCAAGATATCTGAATTCAGACACATTATAGCAGCTGGACAGTATTAGAGCAGCACTTTGGGTTACAAGGCGAAGAAGAGAGGAGAGAAGAAAAAAACCGCTATGAAAAGCCTCTATTAGACTTGAATAGGTGGGGGTTTGCATGCCGGGCCGTGGACTGTTTTGTAGGTGCGCCACAAAGAAAGCAGAGGTTAGCCTATTAATGCCCGAGGTCTTTAATGGTACGACCACTTCCACCCATTCAGCAGCCGGGCGAGGGGTCACGAGCGGTCACCGTTAGAGAGCCTGAAGTGGGACACAAGGATCTGGGAGAAACGCATTTCAAGATAGGACACCTGGAGGGTCACGACCGATTCTGTTTCGCCGTATAAAAACGTGTTGTATATAAACAGGGTCTAAAGAAAAGGGCTAACAATTCTAATGCCACTCACCCCCGGCCGTTCCGACGTGTTTACAATGAAGCTAAATGCGAGCCGAGACTCGAATGCAGACGGAGAGCCGGTGGGCGGAAGGTCTCATCCTTGGAGCGTGTTTTGGGCAAGGTTTTTTCTTTGTTTGAAACTCGGGAGATAAACACGATTAGAGGATACCACACTTAACAGGGGCGAAGGTGACGCGCTCAGATGTTTCATATTCAAGGTTGGATGTTGAAAAGTTCTGATTCGGAATATTTGACCTTAGAAATCTTAATGGGCACAAAGAAACACAGCGAGACACAAAACCGAGAGTGCTACACTCTTAAAAATAAATGTGGGGGGTTCTTTGCACCGATCTGTAGTAGAACCATTTTTGGTTCGCCAAAGAACCTTTAAGTCAAAAGATTAAAAAAAATTATTTTACTTTTTATAGAGGGTATGCACGTGACGTTACGTTTAATAATATTGTTAATAGTTATTATTATAGTATGAACACCCCTTAAAAAATGGCAGCTCTCTGACAGTATACTGTTCCTTCTCTTCTGTAAGCTGTCACCATAAACGCATATAAACACACACACACAGTGGTCACGGAGAGGTCACACACAGGCCAGGTGGTTCTGTTATTTTTCCATGTCATCCAGGAGTCTGGATCATACAGGAGGGGTTTCCAGACCCCCGGACACAGACTCCCTTCACTTCTCCAAGAGGTCAGAGTTTAAGCGCACATAAACACTAAACATATAACACAGCACTGAATCTGAAAACACAACTGACGAAAGATGCTTAGGATGAGTTACGTAAACTATAAACACAACATTCTGAGTTGTACGTGTTGGGAGATCATTCAAGTAAAAATGCACTTAAAAAGTATGGCGGTAATATCATGTGTTTCCTTCATTTTTGTGAATGGTAATTCTCTGAGTACCTTGTAAATACTATAGTATATGAATATGGCAATCATTCAGTACCATGAACTGTAAAAAAAATATTTGTTGGTTCAACTTAAAAAACAAAGTTACCTGCTTGCCTTAAAATTTTGAGTTGATTTGACTTAAAAATATTTTTTTACTCAAAAATTTGTTGTGTCAACTAATATTTTGTTTTGAATAAACAAACTTTTGAGGTGACCAGGTAACTTTGTTTTTTAAGTTGAACCAACACTTTTTACAGTGTGGTATAAATATCTTATACAGATCATGCCCGGTTATGCCTACTGCCTTGAATACTTTTTAAAACAAAAAATCCTAATAATGTTTACACAACGACAATATTTATACTTTAAAGGGGACATGTGTAAGTGCTATAATTGGGTCCCCAGTGCTTTTAATCAACCTAGAAAATTTGAAAAAACAACCCAGTAACTGAATTTTGGTAACCCATTCTCTGCAAGCATGTGAAAAAATAGTTCATTGAAATTTGGCTCCCCTTGTGATGTCAGAAGGGGATAATACCGCCCATTAACCCCTTCAGACTTGATTTTTCAGCTGTTTAATCAGTCTGCCCTATTTTAATTGGTTGATCACTATTTGTATTGGTTTGAACCACAAAACATGTGATGTCTTTTCTAGTGGACACAGGGTCTGAAGGGGTTAATCTGCACTGTCCAACCACGGCACTGCCATTTGGTGCAAATATCAACTCATTTGCATTTTAAAGGACACCCCAAAAAACGGCAAATTTTTGCTCACACCTACAAAGTTGCAATTTTCACATGTTATAATCAATTATCTATATGGTATTTTGAGCTAAATCTTCATATATGTACTCTGGGGACACCAAAGATTTATTTGACATCTTAAAAAAGTCTTGTGAAATGTCCCCTTTAACACGATTTAGGTGAAAATAACAGATAAAGATGATTTTGATATACTCTTACATTAAGTTATATATGTTTGGATATAAGTTTAATATTAATTTATTTTACCCAAACATTTGTGTAATTTCATCAAACCATATAGCCTACACATGAAGTGATATTAAGATTATTGGTAAAATGGGAATGTAGATAATATTAAAATAAATGGATTACACTGTAAAAAAATGGTCTTTAGTTGACACTGGGACGGTATCGAAAAGTCCACCTAAAGAGTTCATATTGGTATCTCAGAGGTACATATTGGTACCAAATGTTTACATATCTGTGCCTAAATGGTACATATTAAGACTTTTTTAAAGGTACCATCCCTATGAAAGCTTGTGTACCTTTAATTCTGAGAGTGTAGTGTTATTAATATAAACCATACTAATGCTCAAGTGTGACTGACTTTAGGATTAATAGAGAGAGAGAGAGAGAGAGAGAGAGAGAGAGAGAGAGAGAGAGAGAGAGAGAGAGAGAGAGAGAGAGAGAGATGTACAGCATGGTCAAGCCTTGGTTATTTTAAAATGAACTCACTGAACCTGCGTGGTTGTTTTTTTCACTTTGCCTTCAGGCACCAGGCAGGGCAGCTTTCTTAGATGCCAGAGGTCAAAGGTCGTATGTGGATTCCTGGACATCCTGCCACATGGCAAGTGTATCACATGACACACGTGGACTAAGCAAGAGAACACAGAGGGTTTTTTACAACGAAGCCTCCATAATCATAAGACACAAGGTCATCATAATGACCTTTTGTATGTAGAGCCCAATTTTTTAGACGTGAAATATAAATAACAAAAGTAATGCGGATGACATAATGAGCAATTATCATATTTTATGAGCTTTTTTTGCTTGGCCACAAACCATTTTATCTACTTGACTGAGAAAATATTTACAGTATCTGACAAATAACGCCGAATGATAAATAATACAGTAAAAAATAAAATGAGGCAAACAGTAAAGTCAGATTTCAGTAAAGAAATCTAATTTTTATTGAAATATAATATTTTTTTTAAAAAAGTCTTTCAATTTCATACCCATTAAAGCAACACTATGTAGTTTTTTTACCTTTAAATAATTTATCTAAAATTATTTCAGTGATAGAACAACTTTAAACTGGACAAATTGTACTGTTGCTGCAACCTGAGCAGCCTCCTAGCTGCTACAAGCACACTCTGAAAGTGGCGGTGGAGGGTAGGAAACACAGCCCCGCCCCTCCTCCTGCCTGCAGAAGAGTGTCTGATACCAGGCAGTGTTGCGCTTTTCAACCACATGGGGGAGCTGTAAGTCATTTTTACATGGAAACTACATAGTGTTGCTTTAATTAAAGGGGACATATCATGAAAATCGGACTTTTTCCTTGTTTAAGTGATATAATTGGGTCCCCAGTCCTTCTATCAACCTAGAAAATGCAAAAAAAAGATCAACACAGTAACTTAGTTTTGGTAAACCATTCTCTACAAGCATGTGAAAAATTAGCTCATTGACATTTTGCTCCCCTTGTGATGTCAGAAGGGGATAATACCGCCCCTTAATCTGCACTATCCAACCAAGACACTGCCATTTAGTGCAGATATCAGCTCATTTGCATTTTAAAGGACACACCCAAAAACAGCAAATTTTTGCTCACACCTACCTAAGTGTCAATTTTAACATGCCATAATAAATTATCTATATGGTATATTGAGATAAAACTTCACATATGTACTCCGGAGATACCAAAGATTTACATTCCATCTTAAAATAGTCTTGTACATGTACATAACTGATGACCTTCTTCTCACAGTGACAAACTGACATACAATCACTGAAAGGAATCATTCATTGTCCAAAACCGTGACAGCCCTCCTGAGTCACATGACCAGAGCCCTGGATGAGTGTGTTTTCATTGCTGTATTTGCATAAAGCCATCACCCCTGGCGATGCAGGACACAAATGTCGTCTAGACGTCCAGTCTCAGTCCACTAGGATGAGACACAGACAGGCGAACGGCTCTCAGTCGCAGTCCGTCTGGATCCTCAGCTGCCCCAGATGCATGATGGGGTGAGTAAAAGCAAGAGAGCCGATGCTGCGGATGATCACATGCATATAAAACAATTCCTGTGGGAGGAAAAACAACTGACACTCATGTTATGTCCTCCCACCTTAATAGTTTTGACAAAGATCCCAGTATCCCTCAAAAAAGCACTAAATAAAATAAATCACCATTATTTATCCCTCTCAAATATGTCACCCAGTCTGGGAAAACCTCACCTTCAAATATAACTTTCTTATCTTTAATATTGATCAATCTTTGATGCTCCAAATATCATCATTAGATTATGAGACTTCAGCATGGATTTCACAGATATATTTTAAATGTACATGCAAAACTAAATCTGGACCCATATCATATTAGGAAAACAACCAATGAGATTTTATCACCCATTTACGATGACAGTTACACGACCACTGTGAAAACAACATTTGGAGCACCAGATTTAGACAGTATTTCTTTGTTACCATAAATCACTTGGTCATTCTTTTCTCATTTGACAATCATATTAGAGACGTTGTGATTGATATTTTTAAATTAAAAATAGAAATATGTTTAAATCACATAATACCACAATAATCATAAACAGAGCAAAGATTTGTCAAAATAGCTTCCCGGTGCTATGATGCGAGAGATTTTATCTACGCATTTCAAGCGTTGTTAACTGTACCAGGATCAAAATGAAGGTTCCTTAGAAATCTGCTTCTCTTTGAATCGCTTTCATGATTTCATCAAACAATCTTGCTGCTGGTCACGCCTCTAGCCTTTCCCATCTCCACCAGTGACCGATGATATCTCCATATCTGCATCACGGGTGAGTGACAGGTCTGTGTTATCTGAACATATGCGCTGAATTGTGTGTGTATGTGTGTGTGCATTCATGCATCAGTCTCTTCTTTTGTAATATGGGTTTCATCTAGTTAATTCAGATATGAGTTTATTGTTAAACAATAGATTCAGATTGTTCATAAAGGTATAAAATAATAAAAATAATTTTCTTTTTTAAATAGTTTGTATTGATTTTTTTACCATAGACAACGCGACGGCACTTCCTTCCATTGTAATGAACTGAACATAAAATGTCCGATGATGGGCGCTGACATGTTACGCAAAAACGTCTGTTTGGAGCCAGAGCATGCACAGAAGGAATCGTCCGTGGAGCCCGGAGGTGGAGCCGCGGTATGTAACTTACTAAATTACTATAGCTAAAATGAAACTTATCACAAAAATGAACTATTGAACATATATCAGCGTGATCAAAACCATCTTTCTGAAAATTTTATTGGAAGTGTAATTCTTTTTTTTTTGACCCAAGTTCCATTCGTTCCAACCTATTCTCCAATCCATACGATTGCTTTGGTCGTTTGTCCATTTCACCAAATACGACCAATAGATGCATTTACTAATTAGCGCCTCTACCGGCAGCAGGTGAAACTTAATTTGGTTGCGTCTTCCGGAAGTCATATTTGTCGACTGCATACGTTATCAAGATTTATTATTTCAGGTTCTATTTCAGAGTAGCAACCGTTACATTTCAATGGTTTTAACTGAAATGTGAGAACCTCACTGATGTATGTGGTCGACAAATACGACTTCCGGAAGAAGCTCCCAAAATCTTGGCCAGGACGCCTCCCAAAACAATGGCATGTATGGTCACCCTTCATGGGGGTAACTAAATAATCAGCAAATCGTTTAAGCGAAGAAAACATCATTTCCGTATTATGACTAACATTTCAATGTTTCACAAAAATATACTCTTATTTATAAATAGTTTATTTCACTATTGATGCATCATGAATTTATTTTCAACCTGGGCTTCAAACACTGGTCTAAATCTAGAGCTTAGCTCGTGCAGGCACACATCTTTCATTGGCGATATCTGGAGGTGTCAAACAGGGGGTGGTGTCTAGCACGCTTTTTATGGAAAAACTTGCATAAAAACAAATTAGCTTTGTCCGCACACAGTTTGCAAATATGTGTGCAATCAGCCGGAAAATAGATGTCACTCCTGACCAAGGTCACGCTGGAGGAGTCCCGGCAAACGAATTTCCAGGACTGATGTCTTACACATGCTGTGCCCTTTCAAGTGTGCATGAGACTCCCGATATGAGCATGGCCAGATACAGTTAGTCCAACTTGATGACACAATAGATCTTTAAGATGCTTCACTTGAGCCTTTGTTCCTCATTGGTGTCTTAAGAAAAAATATTCACCTTAAGAAAAGGTTAAAGGTTTTATTATTTTATTTTTTATTTTTTAATAAATTAAGACTTTATGGAGATTTAATACTTAAAACTAGAACTGTCAATAGATTTAAAAATTTCATCTTAATCGCATGATTGTTGTGAGTTAACTCGCAATTAATCGCAAATTTATCACACATTAATTTTTTCTAAATTTACCTTAATTTATCACTTTTCAAGTTTTTAATCCTCTAATCAACATGGGTGTGGACAAATATAGATGCTTTTTGCAAGTGTATGATTTTACCAGCCTGTTTACATTTTCAAAAGAACCATCAGCCATTGTTTTGTATATGAATTTTTCGTTCAGAAGACCCTTTTCTTTTTGTGATTTGTTGGAATGAAGTTGACCGAGTAAATCCAAGATTTGGTTAAGGTTTAAAAATACAAAATCACCACATCCATACCTTAAAATCACTGGTAAAAATAAATTAGGCACACACAAAGTCAAAAGCAATATTTATACATGTTTAACTTTTTTTCTTTTATTGACAGCTTTAAGATCTACTATATAATGCATAGATCTAATATAGCCTAATGTTCAGATAATTTTCCTCAACAGTTTTGAGTCTTGTCACTCTTAATAACTCTTTTAACAACTCTTAACATCAGGTATAGGTGCCAAACTTTATTTATCTTAATAATTATTTTACTGCACTTTTTTTCTCGTTCCTGCATGTTTTAAAACCAAAACCAAAATCTTAGACGTGCAAGTGTATGGACAACCATCATTTGTTAAGTAAAGCATTTAGGACGGTACAAAGAAATAATAATTTTAGATATTTAATTAATATTTAGAGGATTGGGATCTCTTCAGGAGAGCTTAAAGGAACGGTATGTAAGAAATGTATATCAATTAATCATAAAATGGCCCTGATATGTCACTAGACATTAAGAAATCATTTTCATTTCAAATACTAATATCACTGACAACAGTGGTCTGGTCAGGATATTGTCATTTAAAAAGTGGAGTTGCAGCCTTTAACTGATGTTTATGTTGTCATTTTGTGTATTGGCCACCAGTTGTGTGATTGCAGTACCAGTTTTAGCCACAAGTTTTGTGATTGCAATACCAGTTTTGGCCACAATCCTACAAACTGTTACTTTAATGTTCTTATTTTTATGAAAACCTCCGACTCATTTAGACAGCACGGGTGGACCAAGGGTCAAACAGAAATTGTGCATTACATTAATCGCACATAAATAAAATTAGTTGCGTTAAAATTAATTTCCGTTAACGCGTTATTAATGTGTTAATTTTGACAGCCCTACTCAAAACCAGACAAAAATCGCTTTGTCAGTGGGATAATAAGAATATACTCACCTAAAGGATTATTAGGAACACCTGTTCAATTTCTCGTTAATGCAATTATCTTATCATCTTATCAGCTTCAGTGCATTTAGGGGCGTGGTCCTGGTCAAGACAATCTCCTGAACTCCAAACTGAATGTCAGAATGGGAAAGAAAGGTGATTTAAGCAATTTTGAGTGTGGCATGGTTGTTGGTGCCAGACGGGCCGGTCTGAGTTTTTCACAGTCTGCTCAGTTACTGGGATTTTCACTCACAACCATTTCTATGGTTTACAAAAAATGGTGTAAAAAGGTGAAAACATCCAGTATGCGGCAGTCCTGTGGGTGAAAATGCCTTGTTGATGCTAGAGGTCTGAGGAGAATGGGCCGACTGATTCAAGCTTATAGAAGAGCAACTTTGACTGTAATAACCACTCGTTACAACGGAGGTATGCAGCAAAGCATTTGTGAAGCCACAACACGCACATCCTTGAGGCGGATGGGCTACAACAGCAGAAGACCCCACCGGGTACCACTCATCTCCACTACAAATAAGAAAAAGAGGCTACAATTTGCACGAGCTCACCAAAATTGGACAGTTGAAGACAGGAAAAATGTTGCCTGGTCTGATGAGTCTCGATTTCTGTTGAGACATTCAGATGGTAGAGTCAGAATTTGGCGTAAACAGAATGAGAAAATGGATCCTTCATGCCTTGTTACCACTGTGCAGGCTGGTGGTGGTGAAATAGTGTGGGGGAGGTTTTCTTGGCACACTTTAGGCCCCTTAGTGCCAATTGGGCATTGTTTAAATGCCACTGCCTACCTGAGCATTATCTCTGACCATGTCCATCCCTTTATGACCACCATGTACCCATCCTCTAATGGCTACTTCCAGCAGGATAATGGACCATGTCACAAAGGTTGAATCATATCAAATTGGTTTCTTGAACATGACAATGAGTTCACTGTACTAAAATGGCCCCTACAGTCACTCAACCCAATAGAGCAACCCAACAGGAGCTTCGTGCCCTGGATGTGCATCCCACAAATCTCCATCAACTGCAAGATGCTATCCTATCAATATGGGCCAATATTTCTAAAGAATGCTTTCAGCACCTTGTTGAATCAATGCCACGTAGAAATAAGGCAGTTCTTAAGGCGAAAGAGGTTCAAACACAGTATTAGTATGGTGTTCCTAATAATCCTTTAGGTGAGTGTATTAAGTGATTAAATAAGTGCATTTGTAAATGTGAAGAAAAGGAATGAATAAAAGTAACTTTGATGTAATTTCACCATCTGCACTGTAAAAATATTCCTGGTTGCACTTATATTTTTAAGTTTTTATCAACTTGAATTAAACATTCTTGATTTTGGTGACATGTTGTGATGTAATGCTTTCAGTTGATAGCCAATAGAAATATAGCACCACCACCAAAATAAGTTGTGAATAACAGTGACTTACAAGAAACATTTTAGCAAAACGCAGGTGTTCAATAACCAATATAAAAATCATTCACTGGTCTTATTTTAAAAAATGATACCTAGACCTACTGCCGATCTAAATGTTCAGACAGCAACACTTATGGGTCTATTTCTTATTTTCCCTCTATGCAAAGCCAGACGTGAGTGATGTATTTGTGAGGTTGGTTACATTACTGCAGGAATAGAGGTGTCAACGGGTGAAGGACAGAACCTTTAGTCCGGCTGTAATCAAATGCAGATGGGACTAAAACCACTGGAGCAGCAAATCATCACTCCAAAGAGCCAGACGCCCTAACAGCACCTCCTCCTCTTCAAAACTCCTACCGTTCTGAGAGAGAGTCTCTTTAACAGGTTAGGCAGAGAGAGATCACAACCCAATCACTCCCCCTGATAAAGCATCGATCCGAGCACTCGAGTATTCGCAAATCAATTGATGGGACTGAAATCTGTGCAGGTCAACGCTGTGCTCTCGAGCATAAGAGAAGGTGAGAATGAGATGGAGAGGTGGCTGATGAACATGACAAGGTGAGGTCAAGTAAAAAGATGGCATACTTTGAAATATTCTCAGCCGGTCGGAGAATGCATTAGAGAGCAAAACATTCAGGACTATGATAACTATTATCAGTGCTTAGGAACCGTGCGGTGTCATGAGGTGAACTTCACCCCTTTCATTTTCCATTTTAAAGGTAGAAAAGAGCGAGTTTGGGTATTATCACTTTTACTACGAGGCTGAAACAAACAAGTAAATTACCCATAAGGCTACGGGTAAACCTAGCAGGTTTAAAGCTTTAGAAAGGAAATTACAGAAATTTAAATCCTTCACCCAGAGGTCTATTCAAAGAATTTGGTGTTATTGAATGTAGGTCAAAATTCTGCTGTGGCGAAACTAATGGTACGTTTAAACGATAACAAAATCTGAAAAGTTTTGCGTATGAATGTTACCAGGGCCGGCCCTGGCCAATTTGCTGCCCTAGGCAAGATTTCACCTGGTGCCCTTTAGAATCACAGAATCATAATTGTGTTCCAATAATTTTGTTCATAAACTTAAATAAATATTCTGTAAACACACACATGCACACATACACACAATACCCTGTTACTCAGGCATTTGATCTTGACATTGTTAAAATCTTGTCTTTTTTACACTGTACATTTAACTTAAAATATTTAATGTTTGTACAAGAAAACAGCTCTTATAAATGAATTATTAGTAGCATGTTGTAGTGTCGCGGGAGATTGTGCTCATTGATAAATAGCTTTGTGGCTATACTGCATTGAAGCGGCAGTTTAAAATATAAACCCAGAATTCAGCCAACGTCAAGAACAAAAAAAAAAAACAATAAGGCCGAGACGCGGGATTTAAATTACGTTACACGGACCATGGTTTAAATTTCAATGTTTCTGGACAAAAATACCAACTTTGTCTGGTATTAATAAGCTGCACATTGGAGTGCTGGCTGCTCCCCGCAGTGCTGAAGACGCGTGATGGCACATATACACAGATATTTACGTGCAATCTATTGGAAAGCGGAGGAGTCATTAATTGGGTTAGTAAAATAACGAAATTACAGCTTTTAAATAGAAGAAAAAAGTTTTTTTGTAAAGAGATATTTTTTTAAAGTTTAAAAGTGCAGAACTCTTCTCAATGGGAAGAAAGCTATACTTTTCCCCTTACGTGCAACCTATCGGAAAGCGCAGATGAGTTAGTTGGGTTAGTAAAATAATGAAATTATAGATTTAAGTACAAAATAGTATTTATATAAAGAGAAATATTAAAATAAAAAAGTGCTGAACTCTTCTAAAGTGGAAGTAATAAAGTAAAATAACGAATAATAATTATATAATAACGAATAATAGTTTCCAATAGGTTGCACGTAAATATCTGTGCTGCCACCAGTACTCCGTCCGAGCGCGTCTTCAGCACCGCGGCCAGCACTCCAATGCGCAGCTTATTAATACCAAACAAAGTGAACAAGTTGGTATTTCTTTGCAGAAACATTGAAATTTAAACATGGTCTGTGTAACATTATGTAAATTCCGCGTCTCTGTCTGATTGTTGTTTCCGTTTTCTTGTTCTTGACGTTGGCTGATTTCTGGGTTTATATTTTAAACTGCCGCTTCAGTGCAGTATAGCCACAGAGCTATTTAACAGCATGATCTTCCGAGATACTATGCTACTAATAATTCATTAATTACTGCTGTTTTCTTGTGCAAAATTAAACATTTATAGTTAAATGTTTATATACATATATTAAAAAAATATATAATTTTGGCGCACGGACGCCCCAAGGGGTCGGCGGCGCCCTTAGCATTTGCCTATTCCGCCTATGCCCAGGGCCGGCCCTGAATGTTACAGTAAAGGCATTTTTTTTCTTAAAATTAAAATTTGCATTTTCAGGCCTCTTAAACGAGATTAATGTATAAGAACTAAAATGTATATTTAGTTAAAAACTGTGTCATGTAAATACACTGTGAAACCTCCACACATAGCATATATGAAGAGTTTGGTTCCAAAACACGATAAATGCCTTTTTTATTAGTTGCCGCCAAAATCAGTAGGCTACTGTATCTGGTCAGTATTAAAAAGTCAATTCTTCATTTAACACAAAATCCGATATCCGCCGTGTTATTCTGTCATCTTTTCTCCCTTTTTTCCAAACCGAGACAAACGGCAGTCTTCCTCCTGTGCAGAATGCAATAAATCCACTTAACCAATCACAGAGCACCATTCCACGCATTATAAACAATAATGGCGGTGCGTTGTTTGAATACACACAGAATCCTAGTTTTCCTCATCTACTTTGTACTTTGTGATCAACAAACAAAAACAAAAAAGTAATTATGATGGCAGTGATAAACCTGTGGTGGTTTTCTGTGGCGGGGAAAAAACGTAAGCCATCAAAAATAAAAATAAATGACTTGAGAGGCACTCGAGCTACATCAAGCTCCTGTCAATGCTAATACATTGAGCCCAGGGGATCTTATGAAAAACTTTCCATTATTTTACTCAAAGTCAATGAAAATCAAGCATGACCAAAACATTTTAAAGCTGATCGCTGTCAAAAAAGTTCAGCGACGACGTCCCATGGATGACAGCAGCAATGACTGTGTTCTTAATATGACAAAGTAAGTGTTATGATTAATGCCATTAATGTTTATTTTTTTAATCAGTGTATACCACTAGTCAACTTAATGAATATAACATGGCAAAGATGAATGCACATTTATATATTGATTCAATAGATTATATTGATTCAATTTATATTAATCAGTTTTTATAATAAATCTTTTCAAAATCAAATTATGGATTAGAATTTTTTTAATGTTATTATAACCAAATGATGCTATGTGAACGTTTGTAACAGAAAATAGTGGTTTTGATCTTGTCACTTTCTTGGAAAACACATTTTTACCCAAATTAGTCAAAATGGATTTATTGCGTTTTAGAACTAAACTCTTCATATTAACTTTTTTTTTGAGTTAATTAATATATTTAAGTTGAATTAACAATTGTTTACAGTGTGCCAACTGTGGCCACTATAATACCTCTTTCTTTTATCGGTTTATCCATCGTATTTGTCCCACCCCTCCTCTATTGTGATTGGACGACTGAGCGAAAAGTGACATTGATGAGCTAGTGTTTCACCCAAAGTTGAAAATTTTTCAACTCTCAGCGCTGTAAAAAAAAAAACGCTAAAAAAAGTGTGGCGCTTCCATTGGAAATAATGGAAAATATACACAGGCTGCAGGAAAAAACACTTTGGTTTAAAATACCCAAGGCCTAATATGTACAATTTAGGTACAGATATGTATACATGTGTTACCAATATGTACCTCTGAGGTACTAATGTGAACTCTTTAGGTGCAAAGCTGTAGTTTTTGAAAGGGTTTTGCTCCAGGGACAGATAGGGACCATTTTAGCCATTTTTGTCTGATGGTGTACCAAGCTACAAAAAGAAAAAACACAGTAAAAGTATCCTGAAAGATGCCCATATCATTTATGTGTTATATTCAATGTCTTCTAAAGCCATTTGATAGCTAAATAAAACAAAACAGGGTGTCAACCCGGGTGGTTTAAAGATTACAGAATTTATTTTTGGGTGATCCGTTGCTTTAAGTACATACCCTTATTTTAAAACCAACGGACTAAAACTTCAATGCAACAACTTTCACATTGCTCCTCTTTCCTTTATGACATATCTGTACATCTGCTTGAGCAGACAAGCAATGAAGGGCAAACCTCGATCTCACGCCCACCAAGAAAATTCAGCCTGGTACCAGCATTCCTTCAGGCTTAAAGACCCATAGAGCAAAGAGAAAATAATATCAGTGATCAAAAAGAATACATCAATATGTTATAAGAGGTTTATTGTCAGATAAGCTTAGTTTTCTTCACCAAACTCCTATCTGCTCTTTTCATCCATCCAATAGCTACAACATATCCATCACATTGATGCCTTCATCCTGTTTCATCTCCAAATCATACTGACACATCTCTTTAAAGCAAACATACACGTTAGGTCACAAGGTTGGACTGTGCCATCCACCGGACGCTGATCTCAGATCTGTAGGGCTGCAGCTAATGGAAAGCCATGCCATATTTCCCCCAGTGCACAATCCTTGTCACGTCCCTTCAGACGAGAGAGGTTCTCCAAGGTAAAAGGTGTTGTGCTGCAGAACGTCAGGGAGATGTTTGAGGCCTGACACATGTCTTTTTGTTTTCCATCAAACTGAGGAAAATGGTTCCCTGAGGAGGGTATCAGTGAGAAAAGCTAATATGGAGGAGAATGCTAAGCAAAACACAAAGAAGTTTCAGAGCTAACATATCGTATACCCGTTATAGCAGTTTTTTATTTGAAAAAAAAACATGGTTGCCAAAAGTGTTCAGACTCTGTTGAACCCCAAAAATATCCGAAGGGGTCCAAATTTTTACCTACACTCTTAAGTTGTATAAGGAAACATTTTTGGTTCCCTAACGAAACTTTAAGTTCAGAGGTCTTTGGCTTTTTTCAGGCCAAGGACTCCTTAAAGGATTAGTCTTCTTAAAAAAATCCAGATAATTTACTCACCAGCATGTCATCCAAAATGTTGATGTCTTTCTTTGTTCAGTCGAGAAGAAATTATGTTTTTTGAGGAAAACATTCCAGGATTTTTCTTATTTTAATGGACTTTAATGGACCCCAACACTTAACAGTTTTAATGCAGTTTATACTTTCAGTTTCAAAGGGCTCTAAACAATCCCAAACGAGGCATAAGGGTCTTATCTAGCGAAACGATAAAAAATGCACTTTTAAACCACAACTTCTCGTCCTTCTCAGGTCCTGTGACATGTTAGCACGACCCCAAGTTATACATCATCACATCAAGAGGTCACGGATAACTTATGCAAAACCATAAGTGTGTAGAAAGAGGACTGTTCAGACATTGTTGTATGTCGAATGATACTAATTAATGTCTTTGTGTCAGTTCTTTGTTTAAAGTGGTCCGCAAATGTGCGTTTCATATATGACACGTGACCTTTCCACGTCATAACGCAATTACATGAGGTTGCGCTGGCGCGTCACAGGACCGGAGGAAGACGAGAAGTTGTGGTTTAAAAATGCTTATTTTTTATTTGTTATGCTAGATAAGACCCTTATGCCTCGTTTGAGATCATTTATAGTCCTTTGAAACTGCAATTTTAAACTGGATTAAAACTGTTAAGTGTTGGGGTCCATTAAAGTCCATTAAAATGAGAAAAATCCTGGAATGTTTTCCTCAAAAAACATAATTTCTTCTCGACTGAACAAAGAAAGACAACAACATTTTCGATGACATGGTGGTGAGTAAATTATCAGGATTTTTTTTTTTTAAGAAAATTGACTAATCCTTTAACGGATAGAGAGAAGGGTTAAGGTGCAGTTTAACAAGTATAACAATACAGTATAACAAATGTGACCACGGACCACAAAAGCATGAGGGTCAATCTTTTGAAATTGAGATTCATTCATCATCTGAAAGTTGACTAAATTAGCTTTACATTGATGTATGGTATAGGGTATGACAATATGAGATACAACTATTTGAAAATCTGTAAGGGGGCAAAAGATCTAAATAATGAGCAAATCGCCTTTGAAGTTGTACAAATGAAGTCCTTAGCAACTGCATCCACTCACAAAAATAAAGTTTTGATATATTTACGGCAATTTACAAAATATCTCAGATCTTTACTTAATACCATGACGATTTTTGGCATAAAAGAAAAATCGAAACTTTTGGCCCATACAATGTATTGTTTGCTATTGCTACAAATATACGCCTGCAATTTAAAGGAAAACACCACCATTTTACAATATTTTACTATGTTCCTACCTCAACTTAGATGAATTAATACATCCATCTTTTTTCAATGCGTGCACTTAATCTTTGTACAGCGCGTCGTGAATGTGTTAGCATTTAGCCTAGCCCCATTCATTCCTTAGGATCCAAACAGGGATTAATTTAGAAGCCACCAAATACATCAATGTTTTTCCTATTTAATAAAGACTGTTACATGAGTAGTTACATAAGTAAGTATGGTGGAACAAAATAAAACGTTAGCGATTTTTTAAGAGGATAAAAAATGAGAACTATATTGTATGGCCGAAGTGCAATTCGTAGAAGAGAACTTGCAGCACTTCGACCTCGGCGCAGTAACATCATCACTCTTGACTTGGAAGTTTGAGCGAGAGGACGGAGTTCACAGGAGTGATGATGTTACTGCGCCAGAGGTCGAAGTGCTGCAAGTTCTCTTCTGTTTGGATCCCAAGGAATGAATTGGGCTAGGCTAAATGCTAACACATTTACGATGCGCCGTGCAAAGATGAAGTGCACGTATTGAAAAAAGATAGGTATGTATTAATTCATCTTAGTTGAGGTAAGAAAATAGTAAAATATTGAAAAACTGTGGTGTTTTCCTTTAAGACTGGTTTTGTGATCCAGGGTCACATATGGGGTTAGAACAACAAGGGGGTTAGTAATCAACAGCAACACTTTCCATTTCTGGTAATTATTCTCTTAAAAGTAATTTGTCTCTGATTTTTGGTAGTGTACTGAGTTTTTTAACACAATAAAATTTCAAACTGTCCTCACAAACATATATGCACACAAGCTTTAAAAATAATTATTTTCTCTTTTCTTACAAACATGTATAGAGGACACGACATATTATCTGTTTCTTATATAACAATGGGTTTAATATTCCCTGTGCGATACCCAAAGCGGCCAGGTCTTCGTCGCGTAGTCTTCATTTCTTGAACATATTCTCTCAGCATAAACAAGCCAAACTATCCCGTCTGACATTAATATTAGGGTCGAAGAAATCAGATAGGTGTATTCAAAAGAGCTGGAATCGCATGCGGCATTAGCATAATTACAGGCTGGAAGTCCAGGCGGTGGTATTCGAAATGCGGCAGCCCCAACCCTTTAAATGTAAAACCTGAGAATGGAATAGTGGGCTTGATTGCTTTGAACAGAGTTCACGGCCCTCCGGTGCGGAGCTGTGTACTGCTGGTGGGTGGTGAGCCATGTTTCTCTAGCTCTCGACTTGAACTTGAACTTGGAAGCCCTGACGCTGATTGAAGCTGGAGGAACTCCCCTTGGGATTGCAGCAAAGCTAATACAGACAACAGCCACACCATCATAATATGCTCTCATTCGCTCTCTCTCTCTCTCTCTCTCTCTCTCTCTCTCTCTCTCTCTCTCTCTCTCTCTCTCTCTCTCTCTCTCTCTCTCTCTCTCTCTCTCTCTCTCTCTCTCTCTCTCTCTCTCTCTCTTCCCCCTACAATGCTTGAAAATTTGAGAAGGTGAGGTGTGTCTGTAAAGCACATCGTTGGAAGATTAAAATAATATTTTGATGTCGGTGTTAAAATGATTTATTCATGATAGTAAATCAAGACACGCCTCCTGCATGGCAACTATGTAAGTGACATAAATGAATAGTTCAGCCGAATATGAAAAATCTCATAATTTACTTCCCCTTACTACTAATGAATAATTGTATGTTAAAATACTTCATGTTATCTTCTTATATAGGGCTTAATATGGTGAAGCTCCAAAAGCACATCAATCCATCATTAAAGGTCACGTATTATGCAAAATCCATCAATGTGTCAACAATGAAAAAAATCCATCCTCTCCCTTTTTAAACCCCCATTAAACCAAAGCAGTTTTATTAGAAATGCTGTTTTGATTCTTTTGTTAATGTGATGTCACACTGATATAGCCCCACCCATTGAATGACTGGTTAATTTTACCGAAAAGCTTTTCGAAATGTGTTTGTTAGCACATTGTTGCGTTATCAGATCAGATAATGGAGTAAGGTAATGGAGTAAGGGGCTGTACCTCATTTGGGTGATTCTCGCGAAATTACATCAAACATTTTGATAAAAAAGTAAATGAAAAGTAAGAGTATAAAAATAAGAAGCATACAGTTACAAATGCTTATTACTTATTATTTCATGTACTATTTTGCACATGATTTCAAATGACATCATACAAACCAAATTTTTTTTTTCAACATTAAAGGGGAAAATTGTCATTACTGCAATGTGTCGATGACTGGATTTGGGTTATTTGACATGGAAATATTTATAATTAAAAAAATCTAAAAAATAAAAAGCTTTAGTGCATGTTATACTATAAACATTTACAGTAAAGAAACATGTGGTATTTGGTGATCATTGGTAAATGTAGAGACAATAATAAGGAATATAAATGTGTCCAAGACCAATTTTCTTATCATCCGCAACAATTTTCAATCATTATTTAAACCCTCAAGGAACTAACATTTTCAAAAAAAATTGTTGGAAGGGACATAATTGACTGTGACACTCAAAAGTTGAAATTTTGTTTGTCATAGTACCTAGACAACTTTTTAGTTCTCATTACCGAAACATGAGTTTGTAAATGGATATATTTAATATAATATTTTGTAGCGGTAATGATAATTTTTGATAATAATAATCTAAAAAAATTTAAATAATTCGGTAACGCTTTAGATTACAGCCCGGAAAGTACTGGGTAAGTACAGCGAATTTACATCGTATGTTTCTGTAATTATAGTTTACTTATGAAGTAAGTACGTGTAATTATTAGGGAACAATTTATAATATTTGGGGAATAAAGGGGTAACAACCATGATAAATACAAACAATATATGCAGTAAAGTACTGCGTAAGTACAGCAAATTTACAGCATACATTTCTGTAATTAAAGTGTACTTATAAAGTACATACATGTCATTTTAAGGGAACAATTTATAATATTTTTGTAACAAAGGGGTAACAAGTGCCACTTTAATTTACAGCCCACAGATGTTGTATTTACTCTTTAACTATGTGAAACAAGGGGGTAACAAGTGCCACTTTAATTTACAGCCCGCAGATGTTGTATTTACTCTGTAACTACGTGAAACAAGGGGGTAACAAGTGCCACTTTAATTTACAGCCTGCAGATTCTGTACTTACTCTGTAACTACGTGAAACAAGGGGGTAAATTTTTTTTACTTAGACTGTAACAACACAAAACCGTAACTACAGAAAATACACTCTTAGAAAGGATGTGTTAATTTTTTACACATCTTTGTGTGTTAAGTTTTTAACACATAATGTGTAATTTTAACACATTATATATCATTTTGTGTTGATTTTGTGTTATATAACACAAGATATAACACAAGTTGTGTTAAAATATAACACAAGTTGTGTTAAAAGTATCACAAAATGTGTTGTTTCCATAATAACACAGAGATGGGTGGATTTTGGGGCAACGCATTTAGTGTGTCGTCCCAGAATCAACACTAATGTGTTGTTTTGCTTGCTTTGTTTTCACCAAAGTTGCCTTGCCTATTTTTAATTTTGCTTGATGACCCAACAAATTCCTGTACTCTTTTTCTTTCTTAAAAAAAGAACACATTCACAAACCCCTTAATACACCCACCGTGTCTTTTATTTAAGCTATCCCCATCGCCATGTCACAAAACGCACCTTACTAACCATGAAAAATGACTCGTGCCGTTTTGTTATTAAAGAAGATAGAATGCAAATAACACTGCATTTCTAGGAGTGGCCTAATGCCACGACACCGGGCCCTCATGCATATTTAAATAGCTTCGACCTCGTGTCTGGCCAGCAAGCAATTTCCAGCTCCACTCCGTATGGCCCAACCCCCCGACCTCAAAAGCATGCATATGTATGAAGGCCTGTTTCATATGTATCAGGTCTATCATTTTCTCCTGTTTCACAGAGAGGCGATGACACGCACCCTCACGGGGAGGCCAGGCGCTCTCACAGGAATACAGCAGAGTCAAAACAAACTGCACACTCCCATCATGCTTTGCAAGCGACAGGGAGATGAATGGTCCAGATACACGGTGTGTCACTGATGGCCTCTCAGGCCTTACATGGATAAGTGCTCGGGCTGAACACAGATGCTGGATCGTGTTACAGACCATTGTAAACTCGGTTGGATACAGTCAAGTGGACCATATAAAAATGTCATATATCTGTTGAGATCTCTTCTGAAACTCTAATGGAGACATTTGTGAGATTCTGGGTCTTTCCATTTAATCTCATTGATGTTTAGGAGAAATGTTTCATTCTTATAGGATTATCCTCCCATTACTTCAGTCCCTTCAAAGAATATCATGGTATTACAATGGGAAATGTCCAAAAACATGGTACAGCTCATTATGAAGCCCCCCACCAACCCAGCTACATCTTTGACAAATAAGCTAATCATCATTAATGAACATCAATCTGACAGGCAACACATTTTAAGACATGACACCAGTGATGAAACACTTGGCACTGTGACTACAGTCATTTATTACAGAGGATTCTCTCAGACTGCTTCTAATGGCAACGGTCCACATTATCACATATGTCTAACTAGTGTTTGATAATTGCTAGCATGTGCTAATTAGCCCCAAAGCAGCTGATATGGTCGCTGATAACAAGAGTGACAGCAAGAGACAAAGAAAGTGTTATAGAATTATAGGGCCATTTTCCAAAAAAAATGCTGGGTTATTTTCAACCCACCAAATCCGGCCATTGGGTTAAATTAACCCAGAAAATGTTTAAATATTTACCCAACAAAAGGGTTAAAAAAGCTATTCTCATGCTTAACATAGGCAAAGTGTTAAACAAGCCAGCCTGATCTCATGACCATTTGTACGTATTTTACGAGTTGACTAATTTGTATGAATTCGTACGAAGTCCATAAAAAACAATTACGAAACCCTAACCCCAACGTCACAGGGGTCAAGGCAAATTGTACAAAAATGTATAAATGCGATCATACCAATTAACTCATTCCCCGCCAGCCTTCTCTTTAAAAGTTGCCCGCAAGCATTTTTCGCAAAAGTTTCACAAAATACCTTCCATGAAAATGTTCTTCTAAAAATAAATAAACATACAAATATATCAAATGAAAGAACTATGGAAGCCCGTTTCCGCCATGATGTAAAAAAATAAAATACAATTCTGACTTTGTATCTCAGAATTTTGAGATACAAAGTAAGAATTTTATTTTATTATTTTTTACAACATGGCGGAAACGGGCTTCCATAAAGAACAGACCCTCTGCTTTCAAACAAACAATAAACAAACAAAACGGGGAAAAAAAACGTTTCATCATATCTTTATTTTTTTCTCTTAAATACGGGTATTTTTCTTCAAAAATTAAAATTTTTGAGCAAAAACCTGAAATAATTGCATTTTTGTGAAGGAATTTTGTTAGAGATCAGACTCAGAACGATTATCAAAACATACATGGAGTGTAAAAAAAACAAATAATATTTTTTGCTTTAATTTTTTTAATAAATTCGGTAAGATCTAGTGGATAATTGCGGTATTACAAATTACCATAAAAACTCATCATCCACATGGGTTTCACTTTATTTTGATAGTCCACTTTAGACATTCTACTAACTATAAATAACTTTGCAACTACATGTCAACTAACTTTCAATAATTTGCAACTATACATCAACTAAATGTCATTAGTGTATTAGTAGACTGTAAGGGTTGGGGTTAGGGAAGAGGTTTGGGTTAGTGGAATAAGTTGACATGCACCTGCAAAGATACTTATAGTCAGTTGAATGTCTGTTGAGATATCGTCACAATAAAGTGTTAGTAGATAATAAGCAGACAGTCTACTAATTCTCTAAAGATTGGTAGTTGATAAGTAGTTTCAAAGTTACTTATAGTTAGTAAAATGTCTAAAGTGGACTATCGAAATAAAGTGTTACCTGAACATGTTTTTTCAGGCAAATGTTTTCTCTTAAAGTGACACTTTGTAGTTGTTCAACCTTCATAATATATTTTCAAGACCCTTGTGATGGTACATCGACTTAAAATAGGTTGAATGACATGTCTACCATAGCCTGACAGGGTCTGTATCGCTTTTACTTGTACTTTTAAACTTGGGGTTTCGGGAAGTAACCCGAGCACAAAAAGAACTACAAAAATCTGCTTTTACGGCATACGTCACTTCCTTCACTTCCTCAAATTCGGACGTGAGAGCACAACTATTTATTTTCCTGATGTTTTTGTCAAAGTGACAGAATAAAAAGAAGGACGAGGATAAATATTGAGCCAGCGTTCGCTTGCTGGCGTGAACTAAAGGAGGGGTTTCTGACCGATGCTGACTTGGCCATCATGCTTTTGGACAAGTAAGTAATGTTATATTGCTTGCATATATAAGTCCTGTCTGGCGCCCAAACACTATATTTTTTTTTCTCGTGAATTTTACTGGAGGCTACTTGGAGAGTGTAGAAAAAATCTTATATCACATGACACTGTGGTGCTGTGGTAGCGTCAGGGGCCTGCGAAATGGGTGGTCTGGGTTTGATACCCCTTTTAGGCATTTTTTTTTATTAAAAACTTTATTCGACCACCGTTACAACTGGCTTGTAAATGTGAGCTACGCGATCTTTTGGCGTTTGAAAAAAATAAAACCCATGAAATTATATTCATATGACATGCTGGAAGGCACACTTTGTGACCTAAAGAGTTGTCTTCTTTACCTTTGCGACAGTGCTGCGGCGCTTGTGGCCTCTAGGGGCGCTAGACGTGAAAAATACATGTCTAGCACCCCCGTGTGGCCAAAAAGTTCCACGGTGTGCCTTTATTTGACGAAGTAACTCGTCAATGGAGGGAAAGAGTTAATGACGAATTAGCCACATCATAAAAAAGTATTTTTGTGTCGAATGCAATTTCGCCAGGGTTCGTGAACATTTCGGAAAGTTTTATTAGAACATGAGAGATTCATACGTAACAATCTTGCTGTATTTCTGCTATGGGCAATTTCAGTGCAGGAAGTACAGTGGATGTCCTTATAAGGGCACACCAACCAAGAGCTGTCACAAAATCAACGTCACAGAAGAAGTGTTTTAAGGTTGTTCAGCTTCCCGAAAAACCCAGCATTATGAAAATAATGAATATAGTTTGTTTATCTGGTGTAGCAGCGGAGTTGTGCATGTTTGTTTTTGTAAATTTCGTTGAAATTGGGTGGTCCCAACAGGGTCATGGGTCGTAGGCGGTAAGTAAAACTGCATTAAATGTTTGTGTTTTGTTGGTGATTGGCCTGTAAGTGCATATAAATATAAACAACACAAACACATAATTAATAAGCTATTCAGAGATAGTGAAATATTTTTTTGTGTGTGTTGATTGCTCATGACTCGCTCCACCTCGGTACACCTCCAGGAGCTTGCGTTTATCCTGGATGTTTCTTATCTATGTTTTATAAATCTGATAAAACGAAAAACTCTTTGGATATATAAAGGATGCAATACTACTCAAAAGGTATTCAAGATTAACGTGAGATAAGCATAAACATTGTTTGTTATGTGAGCTTTAAGCAATCCAGCATTGGTTAAATTACAAGCCAAATGGCTGGGTTTGTCTCTTTTTGACCCAACGCTGTGGAAAATAACCCTGCATTTTTTTTAGCCAACACAATCACAACCTTTGCATCAAATACATGTTTAGTATGGTTGACTGTTTAGTATAAAGACTTCCCATATTGAAATAACACAAACACCTCTTAAAGAGATCTTAACTGCAATGACAGCAAATAGACGCGTGTCCAAAATATTGTCTTCGGGGGACAGGACTCCTACAGTTGATGTCTCTGCAAATTATAAATGGTTTATCGCGGTCACGCCTCGCCGTTTTAGCAGTACACGTGCTAAAGATCGTATCTTGAGCTTTGAACATGTTGAAATCTGGAATGCTGACATCTGTTATGAACCCCGAAAGAGCAATTTTAGCCAGGCTGAGATACTGTGTGACATTCATGGAATGAAAGCCTGAGGCACAAGCAGACAGTGTGAACGAGGACATGATAGAGAGAGTAATAGCTGGTGATGAGGAGAGAGAGAGATGAATAGTCACCTTAGTGGTGGCTGATAGCTCTTATGGCTCTGGGCAGTGTTCATGTGATGGGCAAAACGGCTGCAGAAGATTGTGGAGGTTCATTCACCCAAGACTCACCGAGTAATAATAGACAGAAGACATAACACATCTGTCGCCACGCGAAACATTAGCACAACATTGTTAATTACGGTATGTCCAGTCCATGAGGGGAAAACTGGGTTTAGTTTTGCTCATATGCTCTATGTGGTTTTTGATCAACAAATTTTCTCCAACTCAATATTGACTTTGTACATTTATCCAGAGATAAAGCCTGAACTCGATAAGAGATGATGTGTGCAGTGTTGCCAAGAAATCTGCTTTTTGGTGAACATCAGATTTGGGCTTTAAAGATGAAAGTATTTTATATTTACATATCATGTATATTGTTATTTGGACTGTGAATAGTCATTGGGATACTTTTGGGTTAAGCTTGTTTTGAAACACGAATCTGGCAACCCTGGCTGTGTGCATGCACAGACATTTGGTTCAGATTATATAGAATGCACATGTGAACTAACATTTTAATCAGATTGCAATGTTTAGGGTACATGTAAACTGTATGGTCGTAACCTTCAATCGGATTAAATTCAGTCGGATTGACAAAATTTTGTTCATGAATCTGGCAACCCTGGAAGTGCGCTTGCGCAGACGTTTGGTTCAGATTATATAGAATGCACATGTGAACAAATATTTTAATCAGATTGCAATGTTTAGGGTACAAATAAACTGTATTGTCATAACCTTCAATCGGATTAAATTCAGTCGGATTGACCAAATTTTGTGCATGAATCTGGCAACCCTGGCAGTGCGCTTGCACAGATGTTTGGTTAGGATTATATAGAATGCACATGTGAACTAACATTTTAATCAGATTCCAATGTTAAGGGTACATGTAAACTATATGGTCGTAACCTATGTAAACTTCAATCGGATTAAATTTAGTCGGATTGACAAAATTTTGTTCATGAATCTGGCAACCCTGGCAGTGCGCTTGCGCAGACGTTTGGTTCGGATTATATAGAATGCACGTGAACTAACATTTTAATCAGATTGCAATGTTTAGGGTTCATGTAAACTGTGTTGTCTTAACCTTCAATTGGTTTAAATTCAGTCGGATTGACAACATTTTGTGCATGTAAACATAGCCGCTGTGTACTATGCAATTTATAATATTAAAAAGCCATGCTGTACAGTGTTGAGTGCTCTATTCCGCAATGCAATTGACTTGACCTTACACATAAACTATACATGTTTCAACCCATTGTTGAGTAAAATATGGACAAACCCAACAGTTGGTTTAAATTAAACTAGAGGTTAAAATAACTTTGCGTCTTCTTCTTATGTCATATTTTTAATCAGACTACCAAAAGACATTTTTTACACAAAAGTACAGATTTGTTCAGACGTAACAGCTGCATTCTACATTGCAACATAATGAGGTTGTGCCAATAATACAGGTATTGTTGCATAAAACAGTATGCAGTTTATGTAAGGTTGTGTTCTGTTCCTACAGCCAAAGAAATGATCCCTGCATCACATCTTGCAAATCGCCCGTGCATGTGCGCCTGGTTTTGGGGGTTAGTATTCGTCAAGGTAGGAAGGCTTGAAGAAGTGGGTTGGAGAAGGGGGGTGCTAATGCGAAAAGCCACTTCAAGTAACACTTTTCATCTTCTTTTCTTTTTAACCATCCAGCCCTCCATCATTTTCTCCGTGCCCTCCACGCCGCAAACCCCCCCTTTCATCTGGAGAGGGATCAAGACCGCCGATGCGTTTGACGTAATTACTCGCGATCAGAATAGCGTCTGTCCTTCTGCAGGAAATGATTTCATCCTTTTCAAAAGCAGGTCATAATCAAAAATAAGATGGAGTGAATTTCATGTTCTTCCCTTTTGCATGATGATGATACCCCGCTGTCCGCGAAGACCTCGACTGCTGGCTTTATTCATAATTCATGTCTAGCGTGACTGACTGTAAGCTTTTTGCCATTGAAAAGACGCGTGAACTCCAGCCACACTCAAATGACTTAGATGTTGAATAATGAATTTGTGGCGTAAGAGTGCACGATTCAGCACACCTTTGAAAAACCCATTTCTTTTAACCCCTGACTTTAAAAATTCAAAAGAAAACAGGACTGACCACATTTTTTAAAAAGGAAAAGTTCACATACACACAAAAATCCAGTCCTTATTTACTTTATTCTATGCTCTGTGGACAAGAAGTGTTTTAAAAAGCCTTATGCACTGTAAAAAAAATCATTGCTGTCTTAAATTTTTTGGTTGAATCAACTCAGATTTACAAGTGATGTGAACTTACTATTATTTAAGAGATGAGTTGCTACAACTTATAAAATTAAGTTGACTTTTTTCAACTATATTTTATAAGTTATAACAACTCATATTAAGTTATAACAATTCATCTCTAGTCAAGATAAATAATAGTAAGTTGAAATGACTTGTAAATCTGAGTTTCGAGGCAGCATAGAATTTACAATAAAATAAAAAAATCATAATTGTATTACAGATACTATATATATTTCTGTAGTCCAATGTATGAATGTCCAAATGCCATTCATAACCCGATATAAAATTAAACTAAATAGATATAATCCAATGTGTATTGTTTGGAAAAAGGAAAGTACTGATAAAAGATGAAAACTTTTTACTCTAAATAATGTGCATTGATAATCCATGTATAATAAAACCAGAAACTACACTGTAAAATGCAGTATTCACAAAAAAATATATACAAGAAATATACAACCAACATATATGTTTATCTACTTTAACCTAAATTAAGTAAAACCATTTCAACTTTTTATAAGTTATGTCAACTTGACTTACCAAGTTGTTTTGACTTTATTCTGTTTTTTTTTTAATAGTATAAAATGACATATTGAAAGATGGCATGACTTCAGACATTATGGTTATAAGTCATTACATTTACATTTATGCATTTGACCGACGCTTTTATCCAAAGCAACTACACAGTAAAAAAATCTTTTTGCATTTAAATTAAGTTTAATTAACTTAACTGTAAAAAAATACTTTGCTGCCTTAAAATTTTTTGTTAAATCCACTCAGATTTACAAGTCATGTCAACAGAGATGAATTGTCACAACTTATAAAATAAAGTTGAGAAAAGTCAACTTATAAAATAAAGTTCTGTAGTTATAACAACTCATCTCTAGTCAAGATAAATAATAGTAAGTTCAAAATGACTTTTAAATCTGAGTTGATTCAACAAAAAAATTTAAGGCAGCAAAGTATTTTTTACAGTGTTGGATTTACAAGCCATTTTAATTGCATTGACTAGTGATGAGCTGTAAGTTGACATAACCAAAGCACATTCAACTTGATTTAATAAGTTACAGCAACTCATCACTTGTCAAGATAGTTGAATGACTTGTAAATCTTAGTTGATTAAACTTAAAAACACAATTATTTGCTGCCTTACATTTTTTGTTGAATCAACTCAGATTTACAAGTATTTTAACTTACTATTATTTGTCTTGAGATAAATTGTTATAACTACAGATAAGTTGTTATAACTTATAAAATGAAGTTGACTTTTTTTAACTATAGTTGATAAGTTGTAGCAACTCATCTCTTGTCAAGATAAATAATAGTAAGTTGTCATGACTTTTAAATCTGAGTTGACTCAACAAAATCTTTTTAAGGCAGCAACATTTTTTACAGTGAATGTATAGTGAATTTCAACTTTTTGACTAGTAAGGAGTTGATATAATTTATAAAAATTAAGTTGAATTACATTAAATTTACTGTTCGGAGTTTGCTGTTAAGGGAGTGTCTTGTGTGTAACGTGAGCATCTCTTATCATAAACGGTTTTGACAAAACACGTGATGCACAGGGTTCACATGATGCAACAAACACACTTTTTTTTTTAAACACGAGCAACACACATGACACTCCGAACACATATTTTGAATTTGTGCCCCTCCGTTGAGCAGTCACGAGCCGCCGCTGTTCAGTAAAAGTATTTTTTATCAGTATGCGTGTTACCGATCGAACCTATTACAGCCTTGACATTGCTAACACAATGCCCTACCGGTTGCAAGCTACAGGACGATCATGTTACGGTTGTTACGGTATAATACCGTAGATTAAGTCTATGGTACTGTTGCTTTGTTTTGCTGCTTCAGCTTTACCAACGCCATGCATATTTTAAAAGGTGGCTAATTTGTATTAATTTGTATGACCACATTCATACATTTTTGTATGATTTGCTCTGACTCCTGTGACATGGGTTTAGGGATAGGGTTTCATATATTTTACAATAATCATACGTACATAATGATTAACTTGAAATATGTATGAATTCTCTTGAGATCAGGCTGTTTCGTTTTCTTTTGAACTTTAAGATTCTCTAAACATTCAGCAAGTCATTGTTTATGGTTCTGTTCACATGCACATGTTGTAACAGCACAGCGGTGGTCACCCTGGAAAATTGCCCGAACTCTTTCTTACGGTAGTCAAGCTGAATTGGACAACACAACATCCACAAATCTATAAATATTCAATCCGTCGCTTCAATATCATTGACACGCTTGAACTTTGTGGCGGTCACCAATTGCAACAGGTGACCGGCAGTAATTATGCAGATTTATTCGAGACATTAGCATGATTAATTAGGTGCAAACCGAGGTGGCTACACTTGAATTAGTAAGCATTATGAATAATTACCATGCATATTTTGCTCTTTATGCGGCTGGGCTTCGCGATAAACAAAGCTTTAATTACGAGAAAACATCTGGGAATACCACTGACCTTCATTAATCTTACGCAAATTCCCTCGGCATCACACCCCAATGCATAATTATTGCGTTAATAAGAAACTGTTTATTAGTCCACTTGAGAAAATATATACTTTTGCTTTATATTACAAACTGAACGAAAAGTTAAAACGGTTACGTTCACAATGCAAGGTTGTGGGTTCGATACCCAGTGACAAAATGTATTAAAAAATTAATGCACTGAGATCCGTAACGATGACCGAATTGTCATTTTTGGGTGAATGGTTTCTTTCAACTACAACCGATACGGTGGCATTCATCTTTCTTTATTACCAGCCATCGTTCATGTTTCTCAGCAATTCTGCGAGTCCAAAACTGCAGGACAGCGTGATAGATGAGAACAGCGGAGGAAAGGGTGAAGGGTTTGTCCTCTCAGCAGTGAGTCTGCCTCTTTGGCCTGACTTCACTCACATAGATCACCAACTATGAAAAGGACCAGAATCTAGAAGAGGGGATCGGTTTTCCTTGAGCCTAACCGCTTACCCAGCCGAGCTGATACACACACATACATACGATTCATGTCGGGGTTGTCACAGTAACCTGATCCTAAGGCCTCCTGACATGCAGCAGTCCGGTCTGGGCTCTCTCTCTCTCTGCCCATACACTTTGGCTTTATAACAAAGGAATTACTTCCACATGTTTCTAAAGGCTGTGGAGTCGCAGGGTACAAATCTTCAGACTCTGACCCGCCTCTGCCAGGACAGTCAAATCACCCCGGTACACTTACACCAAAACTGCCATCTAGTGTTGCCTTGAAATATTATTTTTTGTTACCATATAACATGAAACTGACAGACAGGGTAGATGAGATAGACAGATATGCACAGCTTGCTAATGAAAAAACTTGCTGGTAAAAACTATTTCACAATGCAAAGCAAAACTCACACCCTGTGCTCCTCCACCAGGCCAGCCTTGACACGCTGGTTGTTCATTAACCTAATTACAATATAATAATGAGGATGTTTTTTTAGTGGGCAGCAGACAAAGGCTAATTTGCATATACAGATTTAATGAGAGCATGGCAGCAGGTGCAAACAGATGATAATTATCAGTAATGACAGTCACCTGTAAACATTTCCACTTTTGCTGAAGGTTCATTTCTTTAAAAACAATTTTGCATGAACAATATGGCCAAACTGTTGTGTGTGTATAAACATTTATTTTTCTCCTGATTTTGAATTGGTTTCTTTTTGGGTTTAGTCTGCTTTTTATGTTTTGTAATTAACATAACGAGGGCTTTTAACTTATGCGGGGATCCTTTTAATGGGAGATGGTGTGTGTCCGCCCCCTGCTGGTAAAAAACACAAGCTGCACAATGCACCAATAACAATTGATATATAAGGCACTCTTATTGTTGCCTGTCTTAAGTTTTAGTATGTGTCTGTATATGATTGTTTTAACTATTGTGAAGCATTATTGGCAACAACAACTGTTGTATTATGTATAGGTGCTAAATAAATAAATAAATTAAATAAGTGCGTTTTTTAAACTCTTATAGCTTGTTTATTTAATCTAATTTCAAAATAAGACAAGTAGTAGAATTAGAATTGAATGTGAATCTATTTATGTTGTTACAGTAACACGGCAGCAGCGGGCGCAACAACTCTGCTTTATGCTGTGAACACAGTGGATAACATCATCAAACCGAAAAGCGTATTGTGATTATTTTCTACTGATCATATTTCAGACAACATATATTTTAACGAAGATTATTTTAGTGATAAAAATGTTCATTCTTTCCCGTGTTTGTTTCACGAAATGCATTGATATTTCGAGTATGATACAAAAAAAACCTATTTCAAAGCAATACAAATCTGGTATGTAAAATATTAATATGAGAGGATCATTTTTTTTAAGTTTTTTTATTGCATATGAACATATATATAAGGGGATTTTTTATATATGAAGGGATAAATATTTGAGTTTTCCAAAGCGCGATGACGTAGCTGCTCACGTGACTACGTCGCCCTTCCAAACAAATATGGCGACGCACAGTAGTTGTTTGCAGGTTTGTCTTCTGGTTTTAAGAACGTATTTTAACATCCATAGTAACTTAATCAAACGTCTTTGTGCCGTTCGAAAAAATTCACATAGAAAACGACTACGTTTATGGCGAAAGGTAACACAACACATCTTTATATCTTGTTTAATTGTAATTTTGCAGCATGAAAGTCTCTAATGCGGTTTTACACTCAATTAAAAGTTATGGAAACGCAAATAATTTTTATGTCCTGAAAATGTTGTAGTGGAACGTAACTGCATAAAATATCCATATGTTGGTATGAATGTGATTTAAGGTGGTGTTGCAAAAACCGACAAGCATCGCATCCAAGTATCGCGAGAGCGTTTCGAATGCAGACTGTTTTAAGATTTCTCAAATGGCTCTCGCGGTACTTTGATGTCATCCGCTTGTTGGTTCTTGCAACTTCAGATGAAGTTGAACACGCCCATTGATCTCATCATTTCACGTTCCTACAGACTGAACCACTGTAGTGACTCCACCCTTACAATGCATTTTTTAATTTTTTTTATTTTAAAAAGGTTTTTGAAATTCTCATCTTGCCAAACCGTTTTTGTTACTAGCCCAAATGCGAATAATTCTGTTGTTTCCGCTGGCGTTGTTTTACCATATATGGGACTCGACTTCGTCTACAAAATGCTGCATTTCTTCCATGCACAGCATTCAGTGTGGCAATTACAAGATGCACTGCTAATAAATTTATAACTTAATAATTAATAACAGCTGAGACTATTATTTTGAAAAATGTCCTGGTGATGACGTAATGACACACAATCCCGCCTCTCGTCGCCATTTTGGAGTGAAAACAAGAGCACAGAAACAGCCAGAATGCCAACGAAAGAGAAGTCGAAGTTGAATAAAATAACACAATGTTCAGCAATCCAATGCAAAAACGATCAATGTGATAGTAAAGAGTTTGCATTTTATCGGTTTCCCAGAGATTCAGACAGGTAATTACTTTTTACAAACAGTAAAAATATTGTTTGTTTTGAAGCGGTAACTGTTACCTATTTTATGCACCGGTTAACTTTAAAAGTCTAGTACGTTAGTAAACTTGATTCATTTTAGGTAACGTTACTGCAAGTCGTAGCCATAGAAACCATAATAATGATTTATTTATGACACTAAGTTATAATGAGTTTATTAAATTAGTTAAAACTATTTAATTCAATTGATAACTTGTTATGTATGTAACATTATGTGTACCTTTTGGGAAATTGTCTAACTTTATTAGATTAATTCGTATCACTTTATTCTTACATGTCATGCTTAATTTAGATGGAAATCTTACATTAATAAAATCCTTGAATTTATAATGAATAAATGCATGCATGCATACAATACTGTCTTTTACAGGTGTGCCAAGTGGGTGCAGAATCTCGGGAATGCATCTTTAAGGGAGATAAGCTCTCAGCGGCTCAATCAAAACCATAGGGTGTGCAGTGCACATTTTGATGCTAGCCAGTTTAAGAGACCATCAGATGTGTATGTATATACTGGGAAAAATTAATATAGCAATAATATAGAAAATTGCCTTTAGAAAAATCATATAGATGCTTAATAAACTGTATCTATCTTTCTTATTACCTTATAGCCATGCAGGATTAAAACGGGATGCAGTACCCACAATGGTTAACGCCCCTGACCCTTCACCCCCATTGGACTTGATGTTAAAGAGAAAGCCACCAAAGACGCGTCACCAGTTACCACCAAAGAAACGCAAGATAAATATAGGTAAATATAGGGATACTTTGAGATGCCAGTCAACATTACAGTAAAAGCTCCATCGCTCTACATTTCTTTTAAAGCGTACATCACATTATCCATTTTAGAGTGGCATGCTTATGGTCTTAAGTGAAAGTAACACATTTTTATTTAGCTGGAATGTGATTTTTAGTTCATAATTTTAAAAAATTGTGTTTGTTTTACAGGCAAAAATGGTGATATTGTTGACATGCCAAATGCAGGCTCATCCACTGCAGACAATATTGAACAACCCACCGTTTCGGAGACAAATATTACATCACCTGATGCTTCTGTAGCAGGCCCCGCGATCCCACTCACACCACCATTGCCACCAGTTTCATTGCCGACAGACCTTGAAGCTGCTGCTGATGAAAATGACCTGAAGACGAAGATTAAAAGTCTAAAGTGGAATAAAAGAACGCAGTGTTCTGCAATCCACTGCAAAAACTATCAGTGTAACAATTCAGATGTTGCCTTTCATCGTTTTCCCAAAGAACCTGATAGGTAATATTCAAATAATAAGTGTTAAAATATTGTGTGTTTTGAAGTTGCTAGCGCTATGCACCTGCTTGCGTTTAACTTGTAAAAGTTTAGTAGTAAAGCCACATCCACACAAAGCCAGAGCTTTCCCAATCCGATCTTATTATTTTTTTTTTCTAAAAAGAAATCCATAAACACTGCACTGTCTCAAAAAAATATTTGCGTACACAAAACCACTGAAACTGACTTTGCCACAGAGATACACTAAAAATAGAGATGTGCATAAGCCATGTTGTTCATAATCATTTGTTGCTCAGCGTAGTAGCAAGGGAGCAGAAGGTTTTCCTAGTAAAGCTTATAGCCTCACCACCTTTTGGAGCACAAAAACATGCATGTAGTCAGCCATTCTTGGGACCCGGTTTCCAAAAATAGTGGTTTCAGGCTCCCAAAACACCAGATCCATCTGGACGAAATGCTGATACGGGACAGAATTTTTACGTATACAGCTAAACACGTATCCGTGTGGATAGGCCAATAATTCATTCCTTTTAAGACCTGCAGGTCCTAGCCATAGAAACCATAATAATGATAAATTATATGGATATGACACTAAGTTATAATGAGCTTATTAGCGGTCTTGCGCGTGTGTTTGCACGTCGACACAGACGGCGACGCAAAAGTATTAATGAAAACCCACGCGGAACCTATGCCGTAGGACCTACGCACAACTATAACGAGACCTTTATTTCTTTGATGTTTAACTACACAGAATTTATGGAAAAAAAATTTATTAAAGGGCATAAAACTGGGGCCTCCTTGGCACCATATCATGCCCCCCAAGGGGTCCTGCCCCTCAGTTTGAGAACCTCTGATTTCGAGAGAAATCATTAATGAAATCCTTGAACTTCCCTGCCTATAGTTTTGTGGGAAAGACCACTCTGGTAAGTTAGCAAGTTTTCCATGCATGTAACTCTGTCTGACGCACCCACCGCCAGCCTAGCTTAGCACAAAGACTGGAAGTAAATGGCTCCAGCTAGCATACTGTGCCCAATAAGTGAAGAAGGCGAAGCACGGATACTTGGGCGGAGTGATTTGTTAGCAGCACCCGAGAAGCCCCATGGGAGGGAGACAGAGAGTTGCGCTAATCACTCCGCCCAAGTAGCAGTGCTTCGCCTTCCGACAATATAGTTCCCAGTATGTATACGGTTAAAAGATGGCTGTGTCTCTCATGACCTTGTTATTTGTACATGCTGTGACTATACAAATCACAACATATAAATAGGAAAATATTGGCGTTATTTTGTCACTTATTGGGAGCAGTATGCTAGCTGGAGCCATTTACTTCCATTCTTTGTTCTAAGCTAGGCTAGCAATGGGTGCGTCAGACAGAGTTACGGCATGCAAGAAGATGAAGAAAAGGGTATGAATGCACCTATCTAACTCTGGGGGATACGGTGAATAAAAATAACCTCTGCGCTGGACCAAATATGTAGTACTAGTCATCTTTCCACTTAACTACAATGCCTGTTTGAATGATAAAAAATGAATTTCGGCTTACCTTTCCCCTCTTGTTTTAGAATGAATGTAGGCCAATCCGGGTTTTTTCTTCATTCTCTTAGCAGTTCTTGTTTTTTATTGTTGAAATTGTCATGACTATACAAGTTAAATTAATACATACATGCATACATTACTGTTTCTTTATAGGTGTGCCAAGTGGGTTCAGAATCTCAGGAATGCGTCTTTGATGGGGATGAGCTCACAGCGGCTCAATACAAACTATAGGGTGTGCAGTGCACATTTTGATGCTAGCCAGTTTAAGAGATCATGTGATGTGTATGTATACAGGAAAAATATCACTGAAATTGCCTTCAGAAAAATCATAAACATGCTAAATATTTGTGGGAAATAAACTTTTTACTGGTACTCTATCTATCTATCTCATTACCCTACAGCCATGCGGGATTGAAATGGAATGCGGTGCCCACAGTAGTTAGTGCGCCTGACCCACCAGCCCCATTGGACTTGAAGTTAAAAAGAAAGAGACCAAAGAAGTGTCAGGAGTTGCCATCAAAGAAACGTAAGCTAAATATAGGAATAAATATAGGAGTAAAGTGGTCTTAAGTGAAAATAACACCTTGTTGTTTTGCTGTAATGTGATTTCACTTAATACTTTACCAAATTTGTTTTACAGGCACAAAAAGTTTTATCGTTGACCTGCCAAATGCAGTCTCATCCACTGCAGACAGTGTTGAACAACCCCCTGATTCAAAGACATCACATGACGCTTCTGTAGCAGGACCTTCAACGCCACCGACACCACTATTGCCACCAGTGTCATTGCCACCAGTGTCATTGCCACCAGTGTCATTGCCACCAGTGTCATTGCCACCAGTGTCATTGCCATCAGTGTCATTGCCATCAGTGTCATTGCCACCAGTGTCATTGCCACCAGTGTCATTGCCACCAGTGTCATTGCCACCAGTGTCATTGCCACCAGTGTCATTGCCACCAGTGTCATTGCCACCAGTGTCATTGCCACCAGTGTCATTGCCACCAGTGTCATTGCCACCAGTGTCATTGCCACCAGTGTCATTGCCACCAGTGTCATTGCCAACAATGTCATTGCCAACAATGTCATTGCCAACAATGTCATTGCCAACAGACCTTGAAGCTGCTGCTGCCAGGGAAAAGGTCCTTAAAAAGAATATTAAGAATTTAAGGGTACAGGTGTGCAGAATGAAGGCGAAAATAAGGAACATGAACCAGCTGAATAAGACTAGGAAGGCATCGGTCAATAAGGAGACGGTGATGGAGGAGCTGAAGAAACTCTTACCAGCCAAAACATATGCTTTTATGAGAACACAGATACGTGTGTCTCAGCGGAAAGCTAATGGTTTTCGGTGGACCACTCAGGACAAAGCTTTCTTCTTGTCTCTGCTACACGCCAGTCCAAAATGTTACAGGCTACTGTTAGATGTGTTTTGTATGCCATCTGTCCGCACGCTGCAGAAGCTTATGAAGTCTGATGATTTCAAACATGGCTTTAACCCCAACATTCTTGCCACAACGAAGAAGGCTACAAAAAGCCCACGGAAAAGGCCCATGGATAAGGTAGGGGTTGAAAATAACAAGCAATTTTCTAGGAGCCCTGACTATATTTGCATTAAGACATTTTAACGCACTGTTAGGGTTGCCAAATATCTTGTAAATTCATCATCTTTTACATTTTTTAAAACATTCAAAGTAAATTATTGAAGCTTTAATTACAAATTGTTTCTTGTTTCATGTGTTAAAATATTTGGATAAAATACTTACTATAAAAAGGTATAAGGTTTACATTTGCATAGAATTGTTATATTATGTTTTTCTGAAAATTTTTACTTTTGCTCCGCTCTTCTCTGCAGAATTCAGCTAAACATTGCTCCCAGGATAGTCCCAGGAGTATTATTGAAGAACACAACTATGATAAAGTGACTACCGACTGTATAGAAGATGAAACGGACGCCGTATATGCAGATCCACCAGTCACTGCCAATGCGGGAACCGAAGTAGAGCAGTCAGTGCAGTATTTAGTAGAAATGATCATTTGACTGCCAACAAATATCTTCTTTTAGTGCTGGAGATCATGGTAAGTGATCTTGAGAGAAAGGAGGCCACCAGTTTCAGCAGCTTATGCAACCAAAATTGGTGAATCTCAGTGAAATCAGAAGCGTAATATAAAATTTCATTTTAAAATGACATTATTAATTACTATGACACCCACAGTAAATGTTGTCTTGTTTTGTTAGTTTTATATTATCAGTTGTGGAGTCCAACCATTTAGTAAACATTTAATAAGGTAGTTTTAGCCAACTTTGCCTATTTTAATTTTAAGCAAACTATTGCCCAGCCCTACTACAAACTTTATCATTCCCATTCCCATTTTTTTCTGATGCATGCCCTTACTTTAAATTTATATATTGGTGTTATGTTCATAATGTTCATATTTCTAAGAATTTACTAAGAATTTTTGACAAAATTGGCCACCTTAAAAGGTGTTGTAGAATGTAAAACTGTATGAATAATAAGATTTCTGTACATGGTAATGACATCGTAAGCCTCAAACATTATTGTTTCCTCCTTCTTCTGGAAACCTTGTGCATGCTAAAGATCTCAACATGAAACCAACTGTGACGTTACGCCCCAACATTAAATTACAAATTAAGTACCATGTTGTTGTTACAATGCTAAAAACATGTTGTGACTGCTGAGTTAGCATTTAGGCTGAAGTTCTACTATTGATGTTACAGTTACGTTTTGCAGGTCCATACTGGAAAAAAACCCAAACTTATCACTCAGAAACGTCTATTAACAATATCCAAACAATTGATTATTCCTCAAAATCTGTATTTTCGTCTGATACAGGATCAAACATAATGGGCCCTATTTTAACGATCTGAAACGCAAGTGCGAAGCGCAAAGCGAAAGTGACTTTGTGGGCGGATCTTGGGCACTGTTGCTATTTTCCCGGCGGGAGAAATAACTCTTGCGCCAGGCGCAAATCTATAAGGGGTTGGTCTGAAGTAGGTTCATTATTCATAGGTGTGGTTTGGGCATAACGTCAAATAAACCAATCAGAACGCTATCCAACATTCACTTTAAACGCAAGGGCGCAAGTTCCATGGCGGGTTGCTATTATTATGACGGATTTACCAGGCGCACACCAGGAGCGGTTCACAGCCGAGGAGACCCACATTCTTGTAAGAGCAGTCAAAGAAAGAGAAGTTGTTTTATATGGGGATGGGAGAAACCCGCCGAAATCAGCGTCGGTTAAACAGGCATGGGAGGAAATAGCCGCAATTGTCTCATCAGCTGGCATCCCCAGGACCTTGCGCCACAAGCGCTACAATGATGTCAGGAGACGGGGCAATCCCAAGCTTGCCAGCATAAATCGGCCACGGCGTGTAACGGGAGGTGGGTCTGCCTCCACACAGACGCCAGCAGAAGACATCGCTGCATCCACCCTCACCACTGAAAGCCAAGAAACGCAAGCAGTCCTACCCCAAAGAACACTTACAAATCAAGTTCACATACATTAAGGTTTCTTATGAAAACATTTTAATTATTATTTACATAAAATAAACATAATACAGCCACACAACAAACTTATGAAAATATTTAAATCGTTATTTGCATGATAATTTTTTAATGCAGCCACACAAAATAAATAAAAACTATCACCACAATGATTTCCCTTATCTCATGTGTTAATATTTTTTATTGTAACAGTTTATGATTTGCAAAAATAACTGTTGCATCTGTGTAGATTAGATAAGCAAAGTGTGTGCGCGTTGTGCACGCTATACATTATGGTCAAGCATGCGCCCTTAAAATAGCATAATGAACAACGCGCCACTGACTTTAGACTAGTTTTTTCTGGTCAGTGGCGCAATTGTTTTTTGAAACTGGAAAATAGCATCAGGGATGGTTTGCGCCGGAACACGCCTCATTTTTTGCGCTGAACCGCCCAGGGAGTGCAAGTTCATTCCCTAGTTTGCCGACGTGCGTCTGTGGAGGGAAAAACCCACTGTGCGCCGGTGCAAAACACGAATGATACATGCGTCACTGACACAGTCAATTGCGCTGGGTGCAAGATAGGGCCCAAGGTCTGTTTACACATACAGAGAGCTACTGAAATGAGCCTCTGAGCAACAGCCAATCAGAGCAGAGCTAAACATTATTATTCATGACCTTTTCAAATAAGGTAATAATAGACCATTTCATTCTAAGGGCAAATCCTAGGGTTGTAAATAGACATGTAAAACCATCTCTAGATAATTTTTACACTTAATAAACCAACATATCTTCCATGTAGATATCAAAGAAAAAATTTACATATTATTCCAATGCATTTTTTGGCACCTTGTCTGTAAAGTCTGTAAAATAGGTAAGGGATAATGTAGAGGCAGCCGGTAGTTATTGGGAAATAAGCCCCGACAGTGTGATCAGGACCCGACGCGAAGCGGATATATAGCCGTGTAATAAACTGTTATAAGGATTTGATGATCATCATGATGATATTCTAGTGATTGTACGTTATTTATTTAAAAAAAGAGGAAAAAAGCACTAAAAACATGTTAAATCAACATATTCTTATTACTTTGTTATTTTTTAAGCTAAAATGCTACTGCCTAGCTCTACTATATTTTATTCGGTAAAAATTCGTTAAGTGAGGGAGCGGTGAAAAAGGTTAAGAACCATTTCGAATTGATCTCGCGGTACTTTGATGTCATAAACGGATCAAGTCTGCGCAGATCCTCATGCAGTCCAACACGGTTTGCTTTGAAATGGACTGCATATATGCAGGCTGCTGCGAAATAATATTTTATGAGAGGAAGATACATTTCATGTCCTTAATTCCTGATAAGACACATTTTGCATAGTGAACTGTTACTCGAAATGCTGATAGATGACACAACTACACTTTTGTGTAGCCAACAACATCAGCTTTTTTTCTGACGTTCCAATCCATTTTGAGGAAATGATTAAATCTGATTTCCTAGTAACTGGTGAAGCGTCAGGGATAGACGTTTACTTGAACGTTTACTTAAGTTCCAGCAGCAGTAAGGAACTTAAGCAAACATGTTTGGGTCCTTCAAGCAGTATTAAAAAATCTGATTACGTTATTTTGTAATATATGCATCATAAAAGCAGTTTGACGCTGAAAATCACTGGGCGCTAGGTGGCAGCAAATAACTACTATAAAATGTATATAAAGCTTGAATGCATATACAGCAGGGATGAAAAGGAGATATCTAAAAAGAAAAACTTAAATTTTTAGAGCCATTGTTTAAAGAAAACATATTCCCAGCATCACTTAATCCATCCATTTAAAATGTATTGCAAATAGTATGGATGCAGGAATCCTGGCTGGAGGTTATGTTTTCTTTACACTTTACACAAAATTGCTATTTTTATGCACTAACTGTTCCTAATATTAAAAAAATCTGTCTTTACTACTTCTTAATATAAACTTAAACATCTATGTGTACTCAGTTTGCTATTTTGAGACCTCATAAAAACCAGGTTAGAGTCCCAAAAAGATCAAAACTTACTATTCTTATTTTTTAATGTATCCAATCAAAGCACAGTGGAAAACTGCAGGATCTCTTAAACCTGAATAAAATAAAATCATGATTACTAATTATAAAAAATTAGTCTTTTTACTTCATTCTGCTCAAAAACGCTCAAGATGTGTTTAGTGCCAAGAGAGGTCACACTAAACCGACGATGCCTAAAGAAGACTTTTAGTCCTAAACAATTATTATTTTTAATTTTTTTTGTACATATTTTCTGTTTTTATCTGAATAAACTAGATTGAAAATAAATATGGATGGACATTAAAACTTCTAAAACAACAAGTCTGGTGGTGGTGGTGGTGGCTTAAGACTTTTGCACAGTACTGTATGTAGGCTACACATGTAAATATTTCTTAAATATATACATGCATTTGTGTGTTTTTTTAGATTTTGTCTAATTTTAAACTTTTTTTACATTATATTTTTTTTCTTTTAGCTTCACAGGATTTATTCATTTCAAAAGCATCATGCATGCAATCTGGGAGCAAAGTGCTTAAATCTATGACAAAAGAAAGTGCATATATATTATTATATATGTTGACATATCTCTACATTGCACATAGAGTAGATCTCTATACTTTTGTGTCCATTTTTTTTGGATTTTGGTTCAAAGCCGAAAGCTTAAATGCCCTTCAAAGACATATAGCATTTATTTTATCCTCGACATGGACTGTTATATTTAACAAAATAATTACCCGTAAATAATACCCGTAACATTTGAGCTGTAAATAAGAATATACGTACAGTCTGCTTGTTGCACCATGTGTGTTTTTATGCAATAACAAAACAAATATGTTGATAAATGTTGAAAATATCATGTTTATATAACAGGGGCAACACTCTAAAAACCAAGGAGAAATAAAATCTCTTTTATCTCTAACTAGTTATTATAAACATGAAATATCTTGTTTTAGCTGAGATTGTGTCACATCATGCACCATTTTTATTGCAGGCAGACAAATTGCTCGTCACTAGAAAGCTGACAGATTTTGGCTGGATAGAACACAGTGTAGGCTTTCCTCTTACTGGATTGTTCTGATTCTCACATTTCCTGTTTCATCCACTTTTTTAATTCTCGATGATGGATGCCTATGAGTTGTGGAGTCTTGGCTTCATCTCATTTTGGCAGTGACTTCAGGCCATAAGCAGCAGTCCAAATAATGCAGCACTGAAATGAAGATCAATGCAGGACGAACCAATGCCAGAGGGAGGTATGCAAGGTCACAGGCTGGTATCATATTTTACAGAAACAAAATCACAATATTTTTTTCAATAAGGGCACGTTTAATCAAGTAAAGCAGCAAATAATCGGTTTATGAAGAATCTTGCGCTAGGCTACATAGTGTGGGAAGGGCACAGGCAAGATTTAAAGGGCCAGTCACTTGAATCTAGAGGTATAAATAAATGCCAACTGAGTAATAAATCATTATAATCTGGAAAAATCCTGTTTACATCTCTAGTGTGAAGGCTACACTGCAAAGAATTATTTTCAAGAAAACATTTTCTTAGTATTTTTGTCTTGTTTTAGTAAAAATATCTAAAAAAAAATTTAAATTAAGATGATTTTTCTTGATGAGCAAAACGACCCAAGAAAATAAGTCTAGTTTCTAGACAAAAAAATATCAAATTTAAGTGATTTTGTGCAACAAAAATCTGCCAATGGGGTAAGCAAAAATGAATTTTTCTTGAATTTAGTGTTTAAGAAAAATATTCACGATATTTTTACTTACCCCATTGGCAGATATTTTTGCTTGTTTTATGCACAAAATCACCTAAATTTGATATTTTTGGTCTAAAAACTAGACTTATTTTCTTGGGTCATTTTGCTCATCAAGAAAAAGCATCTTAATTTAAGAATCTTTCGATATTTTTACTGAAAACAAGACAAAAATACTAAGATAATTTTTTCTTGAAAATCATTTTTTTGCAGTGAAAAGCTGATAAAACAGTTTTTGACTGTAGAAGTGTTTCTGTAGCTGGTATATCTGGTAGAGCATTGTATTAGTAGTAGTGTAAAAGGTTGTGGGTTTAATACCCAGGAAACACACACCCTTAGAACGGATTATACTGCAAAAAAATGACTTTCTTACTTAGTATTTTTGTCTTGTTTTCAGTAGAAATATCAAAAAATTATTTAACCAAGATGTATTTTCTTGATGAGCTAAAATTACCTAAAAAAATTAATCTAGTATTTCTACAAAAATTATACAATTTAAGTGAATTTGTGCTTAAAACAAGCAAAATTATCTGCCAATGGGGTAAGAAAATTTTTGCTTAAATTAAGTGATTAAAAAAGAAAACTTATTTTTAGATATTTCTACTGGAAACAAAACAAAAATACTAAGAAAGTTATGTTTTGCAGTGCTGCAATGCAAAAAAAATGACTTTTAAGAAAAAAGTTACTTAGTATTTTTGTCTTGTTATCAGTAAAAATGAAAAAAAAATTCATCCTAGAATCCACCCATCTCTGTGTTAACATTGAAACAACACATTTTGTGTTACTTGTAACAGTATAACTTTTTTTATATAGCTGGAAAACCCACAATGTCGTCTTATCAAAGAAGAAAGCTGTAATGTTTACATTAGTGACAGTATGTTTCATAAAGATCCAATAAACACTGCATTTTTAAAAGTATGTTCAAGAGTTTTGCTTAAAGCAGTCAGTGAGACCTAAAAGAGATATTTTAATGAAATTTGATTGGTTGCTTTACGTGTCAGTCCCATTGGTTCCCAGACCTTCAGTATGAGACTACCAGCCCGCTAATGGTAGGATTTCAAAAAAATCACCCATGATGATATGGTGTATGTTTGAAGTAGGCGAATAACAGTATCCACAGCCCAGTTAGTAATTTCCACAAAAATCATTCATGTGGTCCCAACATAAAATGTTTAAGTTAATGTATTTTTTTAAACTGGAGTGGATTGAACATGATTAAATTAGGTTGAGACAAAAAAATACATAAATTGTGTTGTATTAACTTGTTTCATTTGAGTAAATTAGACAGTGTGCAAAAAAAATATTAGAAAAGTGTAGGAGGGAGACAGAACCACAGGTGGTTAGATGTGATATGTTTTAGCCTTTTTTTAACGTTCAGGGTCCACCATCTCTACGTCCTCTCTCTCCTTTTCCATCGTCCCGCTTCTTCAATTCATATAAATGCATATTGAAGCATTTCAACCCCATTACTAACCATAACCATGATATGTTAAATTGTAAAGAATGATAAGTGTTCCTGTAGCTAAATCGGTAGAGCAGTGGGTTAGCACCGCCAAAGGTCATAGGTTTGATCCCCAGGGAACCCACCTAATGATAAAATGTATAGCTTGAATAGCCTTTAATCTTGGTTTCCATCCATCTTTTCTGGTTATCTTCCCACATCACTTCCTCATTACATCCCTCTATTTTCCTTTGATCTCCCATCTCTATCTCGTCTGTTCTTTTCAATCTGCTGTGGTTGTGCATGATTTTTCAGGTGAAATAAGAAATTGGCTGTGGCTGTCGGTTCACGTTAAACGAAAAATATTTTTGGAAAAATATCCAAAGCGTGGCAAGCTAGTTCATTTTCAACAAGACAGCATTATGAAAGATCATAAAATGAATTGACTCAGAGCCATTAAAGCAGAAAACAAGTACATTTATCCGGATAAATGTTCAGTACTGCATTCATGGATATTTTTTCACAGCAATTTGTACTGGGAAGTTCATTACACATAATACACATAGTTAAACCTAAAATGACAAATTTGTACATAAAACAGAAAATTAAAGTTTACTTTTTTATTTTTAAGTCAAACTACATTAGGGCTCCACAATGTTTGCTCCACAAAATAGTCTGGATGCTTTTGAAAGAAGTCATCCTTTCTCCTAAAGTAAAACAAAATGACAATACTGTTCGGTCTTACAGTATAAAGAAATCCATTTTGGTGTAAATACAAGCCTGTGCTGTTGTCGTGGGGGATGTGCAATTTGTAATATGATGCGCTGGTGGAGAATGCATGGAGGTGAACAGGAAGCAACATCAAACACAAATACATTCAGGACTTCCCACACATTCACTGCAAAAAAATGACTTTTTTACCTAGTATTTTTGTCTTGTTTTCAGTACAAATATCAAAAAATTCTTATATCAAGATGTGTTTTCTTGATGAGCAATATGACCTAAGAAAATAAGTCTAGTTTTGGGAATTTGTGCTACCAATGGGGTGATTGTAAATAGATGTGTAATATGCGGGATAATGTACAGGCAGCCGTTTGTTATCGTGGAATCAGCCCCTTGAATAAATTCGAGGTCCTGGGAAGTTTTTGAAAATATACATACATAGATACAGGTCATTGAAAGTGCTTGAATTGATTTTATGCAAGAAGTTTTCATATATTATTCCATATATGTAGTGTAGGATAATATCATAAAAAAATTCTAGATGTTTTAAGCACACATGCTAAACGGTTCACTTTATATGCTTATATCTTCTGTATGCGAATGTTGATTCATACCAAAATGCTTTTTTGCATAGTTGTGTTTGACACATGAAAACGTCTCGGGTTATGCATGTAACTGTTGTTCCCTGAGAAGGGAACGAGGCGCTGCGTCTCCCTTGCCATACTTCCTGCGTCCCTGTAATGCCGTCTTTGGTAATATATTTTGTGATAGCGATATACTTCCTGGCTCCCGCGTCACCCTGTCTTTGTCATTAAGCCTCACCATTGATTGAATTTGATCTACACATTCAGACGGACTTACCCCTGGAGGCGTCCCCAAAGTGTCATGATCGCAGTGACGCAGCGCGAGTTCCCTTGAAAGGGAACTGTAACAATGTATCTTAAAAGGTAACACGATGTAACCTTGCTCTCACTTGAAATGTGTTCCCACATTTAGTCCTTAAATTTGAAGGTATTGGACCTTGAAAGACCTTGAATTTGAAGTTAACTAAGGTGTGGGAACCCTGAAAGATACAAAATGCTCTGTCTGGCTTTAGTGATTGTTTTATATCATGCATTTAAAGACACTTCCACAACCTTCTCCAATGTTAAAAATTTTGTAAAATTTACATAAATTTACAGAGACGTGTTAACAGCTTTCCTCATATTGCGTTATACAGCTGCCCTACAGGTACCAAGATCTGGCCCGTGTTTTTACTGCGCTTCCTGGTGGATATGTCTTCTGTATACAGCTAGAAAACGAGAAAGAGAGAGAATTGGGTTTTATAATTTATGACTGACACGGTTCAGACCGCCATTAGATGCACATAATGAATGGACTCAATCTAGTCGTGTGACGGCAAATTGAGCCGTGATGGTCGAGCAGATTGAAACTGTCACACATAACCTCATTCCTTCCTGAGTGCAAAGCTGTCAACCATGCCGTAAATTTTTAGGGTAAATTACCACTAAAAGATAAACCTCCCGAGACAACCAGATAACCAGACATTATCCATACACAACCGTAATTGTGCAGGTTTCTGTGCGAGTCGTATTTCGTCACTGTAATATACAAGGCAGCGTGGGGTTAGGAGGATCGCAGGTTAAGAACTTAAATAAAATGGCCCCTGTTTTCCTTGGCTGTTCCTGGTTTGGCCTTGGTCCAGCAGTAACAGAATTACGAGCACATCCACAACTTATTGCCTGTCGTCCTCCCTAACACCAGATACAAATAATGAAGCTTCGAAACACACTAATAAATGACACAGTCCTGATTTGCTGAGATAGAAAACAAATAGATCCAAAAAAGTCACATAAATGCCATTATTGTTTTGAGTTAGCATGGCAGTGTATATTGGTGAAGATCTGGCTGATTTTGGGCCTTTGCTTGCTTCTGCTGAATGTTTTTCCATCGAGGGACATCGTGGTTCTCTCTTGATGTCAATCTCATGTCACACTGTCATAAAATGGATGACTGGGGCAGAAAAAATGTTGAAGGCACGTACATTGTTACATTCTGTTCCTGTAGATCAATTGGTAGAGCATTGCTTAAGAGGAATGCAAAGGTTGTGGGTTTGGTTTCACAAAGGCTGAAAAATGCAGCCTGGTTTATACGTAGAAGTGATGCGTAACTTTCAAAAACACAAAACATATATTTTTTTGTACTCTTAAATAGATGCTAAAGCATATAATGTGGATGTATTTGGGTGATTCTCACGAAATCCAGACTTAAGGGGATCGCACACCGGCCGCGCAGCTCAGCGCCGCGCAGCGCCGCGTCGCGCCTAGCAGAACTCGGAGGTATTGTAAACCGGAAGTGCACATTAAATAGCGCGAGCTTCGTCAGATAGCGTCTACTTCAAAATGCAAAATATACGTTAGCAGCCAATGTTAATCCTTAATGATTTGGGGAAAATATGATGTTATTTAATGTTAAGCTATGTGAGTGGCGCTGTGTGGCGCGACAGGGATTTGAACAACTTCCTGAGTCACAGCTGGGCGGCGCGGACAGGCGCCACCTGGCGGCGCCGGTGTGCGTACACTCATAGAAAACAATGTGTTCAGTTGATTTAGAACGGCGCGGCGCTGAGCGGCGCGGCCTGTGTGCGATCCCCTTTAGAAGGTGTCCAACATCAGATTTTTTTTAAAAAGCCCTTGAAGGCAAATTTTTTTGCACATAAGATTAAGGTCTGAACAAGGGATGCATAACGATTAATCGCAATTAATCTATAGCAGAATAAAAGTTTTTTTTACATCATATATGTGTGTGTGAACTGTGAATAATAATTATTTATATTTAAATATGCACACATGCATGTATAATTTTAAGAAAGAATATATATTTATATATTAAGTATTTATATTTATATATAATATAAATTATACAAATGTATACACACATAAACAAACATTTCTTAAATATATACATGCGTGTGTGTATTTATCTATACAAAGTTATTATACACAGTTCACACACACATATGATGTAAACAAAAACTTTTATTCGGCTATTGATTAATCGCAATTAATTGTATCCCTAGTCTGAACTTACTATGACCATTATTTTTTGAGGATTTAAAAAATATTTCCTATAGAATTATTAAATTTTTTTTAGATTATCATTATGAAAAATTATCATTACCACAACATGATTTTACATTAAATATATGCATTTACAAACTCATGTTTCGGTAATGAGAACTAAAAAGTTGTCTAGGTACTATGACAAACAAAATTTCAACTTTTATCTAGAGAGAAAAAATAAGTTCTTGAGAAAATGTTAGTTCCTTGAGGGCTTAAACAGTGATTGAAAATTGTTGCGGAGGATGAGAAAATTGGTCTTGGACACATTTCTATTCCTTATTATAGTCTTTACATTTACCAATGATCACCAAATACCACATGTTTCTTTACTGTAAATGTTTAAAGAATAACATGCACTTAAGCTTTTTATTTTTTAGATTTTTTAATTATAAATATTTCCATGTCAAAGAAACCAAATCCAGCCATGGACATGTTGCGGTAATGAAAATTTTCCCTTAAATGTGGAAAAAACAACAAATTGGTTTGTATGATGTCATTTGAAATCATGTGCAAATTAGTAAATAAAGAGGTGTTTGTAACTGTATGCTTCTTATTTTGATACTTTGCATTTACTTTTTTTATCAAAATGTTTCGTGACACCTCATAAGTCTAATTTCGTGAGAATCGCCCATTTGCAACATTTAATTGTAGCATGAATTAGTTTTTACAGCTATAAAATGTAAAACATTTACAAATCTTTCATACCATAAAGATTGTTGTATAAGTTCGATCTTACTATTTAACCTTACCTCAAACCCTTTTAATACAAACATGTCTAATGGTCTAATGATGATATATTTACCACAGTGACGACCGGTGACTTCTTTTTTCGAGGGCGCTCGATGCAAAGTTCGTCACATGTATGTAGCCCGTCATGTGTGTGGTTCCTTTTTTCAAAATATGTGTTCTGCGCATTGAGAGATCCTGTGTGCATCACTTGTCTTGTCAAAATAAGTGCATGCTACAGTACATATGCGTCTAAAGGGTTTATGATAAAAGAGATGCTTGCGGTTGCCAGATACTCGCATAATCTCATGCGTAATCAGAGTTTATTACGCCACTGATGGAAAAGCAGAATATAGTAGATCAGCAAGCTGAACTTAGGCTGTGGTCTCCATTTCTCACTCTGCTGGAACCACTACCATGGTAAAAAATATTCAAAACACTTTGCAACAGAGCAGCAAAACCCTGGCAACCGCCCAAAACATGATAGGATTGTGGTTATGAGTTTTGCTTAAACAAGCTGCACCCACATTTTCGAAAGAAAATGTAAAATCCCTTATGCATGCTGCTGTGAGTTTATACAAAGTGCGCAGTAATTAGTATTTACTCTTCTGTAAATATTTCATGACCGCGGGCACTTATAATAAAAAGGTCTCAGTGAAGGGTGCAATAAATTCATGCTTAACTATGAGCATTCGCTTTTTTATATCATTTAAACCTATGGAATTTATTAAACTTGTATGAAATAATATTTTGATATTATTTTGTAGGTTTGTGTTATGTATGCTCAATACATAATTACATTTGGGTTTTTTTTTGGTAACATTTTACAGTAAGGTTGTTTTGTTAATATAGTAAATGGATTAGGTAACATCAACTAACAATGAGCAATACAGGGGGGGTTCCCGGACAGGGATTAGACTAGTCCAGGGCTGGACTGGTACAAAAAATCGGCCCTGGCATTTTGGCACAGACCGGCCCACTACATGGGATCACTAATACCACCCATCTTTGTGCAATCTTGACTACCAACTCCATATAATGATTAAGTAGAAAAGTATAAGAGATAACACGTGACATTAAAATAAATGCAAGTGCTGTAAAAGGCTATCTTTGGATGCAAGACCGGGAAAACGGCCATCTTTCAACATTTCTCCCTGTACGACATAGGACCACCGATGAAGGGCCATGATCACAGAAATCGCGACGGTGGTTTCATTATGCAGGCTGAAACACTTTAGGCCCCTAAGTGCCAATTAGGCATCGTTTAAATGCCACGGCCTACCTGAGCATTGTTTCTGACCATGTCCATCCCTTTATGACCACCATGTACCCATCCTCTGATGGCTACTTCCAGCAGGATAATGCACCATATCACAAAGCTCAAATCATTTCAAATTGGTTTCTTGAACATGACAATGAGTTCACTGTACTAAAATGGCCCCCACAGTCACCAGATCTCAACCCAATAGAGCATCTTTGGGATGTGGTGGAACGGGAGCTTCGTGCCTTGGATGTGCATCCCACAAATCTCCATCAACTGCAAGATGCTATCCTATTAATATGGGCCAACATTTCTATAGAATGCTTTCAGCACCTTGTTGAATTAATGCCACGTAGAATTAAGGCAGTTCTGAAGGCGAAAGAGGGTCAAACACGGTATGGTGTTCCTAATAATCCTTTAGGTGAGTGTATAATATCTATGGCTCGAGTCTTATCCACTCGTTCAACTGTGTTGATGTGATTGGTAACATGTTTGTGACGAAGGAAACCCGAAGCGATTTCAAGCCGAGGTTTCAAGTCTGTCTTTGAAATTTTATAGTGAAAATACTCAGCAATGGTGTTAAATGATGTGTTTGTCTTAAGCATATTAAAAACAACACATAGACATATAAACAACAATAAAATCAACTAAAAGATTTCACCACAAGGGGACTTTAACAGTTACAACTTTTGATTTTAAATGCTGTATAAGTAATGTTCATTACTTCTTGTTACAAATACAACCTTATTGCAAACATTTTTCTACATTATTATCTGTTAGTGCTAGCTAATAATCAACAAAATCTTAGTAAACAAATCATCCATTGGGTCGCTGTGTAGTTTGTGAAAAATAAGCAGTTTAGACACTATTTAGACTCATCTTTTGTCATTTCTGTTGGTTTGTTTCATCATTCGAGCTTGTTTAACGAAAACTGCATTCTTTGACTAGACACAACTCCCCTGTTCATTAAGTACGATTTGGCAAGACCACCTCCTCACCCACCCTGCACAATTCGTCCATTTTTAGTGGCATAATGTAGAAAAACTGAGGAGAGTTGTGGTATTTTTATTTAGCTAGCATGAGTCAGTGTTTAGACTTCTGTCTGTAAGCTTTGAACTTGCCCTTCATCAGGAGGCAGTCTGGAGCTTCATCACAACTCATCCAAATATCAGTGTGTTTGTGGTCTCATTTTAATTTTGGCCGAGTACTGCTAGGGAATATATGACAACACAATGTCCTCTTGCATACGTTTAAGGTTTTAGTTTCAGTATGTCCCACTGTGTTATTGATAGAGACGCACCTACTGTATGTGTATAGCACTCCCGCAGGATCTATAATGCACTCATTCATATTGATCTTCTCCTTGAGCCTAAATTGGGCTCTTATGGAGGTAAACAGAGAAGAAGGGACAACACGAGTAACTGAGACATAAGACATGGTTAAAATTGCACCTTTATCTAGGTGATGGTGACGCGTTGAACTTTTAAGTCGGCTGTTTTGGATTAAATGTCTTAAAGGATTACGCCACTCCTTTTTTTTATAAAAAATATTCTGATAATTTACTCAACCCCGTGTCATCCAAGATGTTTATGTCTTTCTTTGTTCCATCTAGAAGAAATCTTTTGATGAAAACATATAGGATTCACCTCCAAATAGTGGACTTTAGTGGACCTCAACAGTTTACAGGTTCAGTGCAGTATAAAATTGCAGTTTCAATGCAGCGTCAAAGGGCTCTAAACAATCCCAACCTAGGAATAAGGGTCTTATCCAGTAAAATGATCGTCATTTTTGCCAAAAAAAAGTTATTTTTAACCACAACTTTTTGTCTTGCACGAGCCTTGTAATTTGAAAGGTCACGCATGACGTATGCAAAACTACCGCTCCAATGTTTACAAGTGTGGAGAAAGAGGACCGTTCCAACATTGTTGTATGTGGAATGATAAAGCAATAAACCCCGAGAAGCAGTGGGTTACCAGTGCATTTTATAACAGCTAAGGGGCGTTGTTAAGTTAGCTGTTATAAAATGCACTGGTAACCCAACGCTTCGAGGGGTTTATTGCGTTTATAAAACGGTTACTTCATATGCATAACGTTAGCGGGATTTTATAAAATAAAACCCAAAAAAGTTCTTCCGCCAAACAAAGTAGTTCCTCAGAATCAAGTGTGACTGAAACAGAGCGCAGTTCCCAACCAACACAGACACAGCAAAGACACAATGAAAATATGATTTAAGACTGTGGTGTTTATTTTATAAATCACCATTCATCTAATTTATACATTAACATTTATATCGTGCAACTGTTGAAGTGATTATCAAAATATGCTTGGAAGCATGCTGAACTCTTTCCCCGTCAGCGTTTTTTTTTTAAGTTGCCACCCAGTTTTAGTTTAATGCCTTCCAGAAAATTATCTTCTTTATATAAACATAAAATATCAAATGAAAGAACAGACCATCCGCTTTGAAACAAAAACAAACAAAAAAACATTTCATCCTACCTTCATTTGATCTCTTATCACCTTTCAATTTTTTTTATTAAAAGCGGAGATAATTCCATATTTGTGAAGAACTTTAGTAAGAGATCAGATTCAGACGGAGCCATGAACAGTACTACACGGTGTTTTCAGTGAATGCGTCAGTGTTTAAGTTGGGTAAGATCGCCACCCAGTGGATAATAGCGGACGTATGAACTTGAGTTATAAAATCCTCAGACAACGTTTTTTCTTTAATATATCGCCATTAATTGTGCAATTTTAGACAAATTAAAAATATGATTTAAGACTGTGGTGTTTATTTTCATAAATCAATACGCAGTAACAGTGGCGCAGTGATACCTATGTAATGTGGTCTGAACCGTGAGGTTACCGGTGTATTTTATCACGGCTTAGAACGCGTTTCAACCAATCAGAATGAAGAACCAGAACTGCCCGTTTTATAATACTAATTAATGGGGGGGTTTTCTTCAGTTTATTGTTTAAAATGGTCCACAAGTGTGCTTTTCACATATTTAATGTTTGAACTTTTAAATGTGATGCGTAATATGTAAGGTCGCGCAGGCGCACCACATAGGGCAAGACAAGAAGTTGCGTTGAGGCAGTTGAGAAGTTGAGGCAGCACAAACTTTATTGTAACTTTGAAGCATTAAATCTTCAAAATATACGGTCATGCGGCACATCGTTTGAATGTTTAGACTCTCAGGATTCCATTAAGCTCACACACAAAGCATATGATGATTTATACACTCTAAAAAAGGCTGGGTTATTTTTTACCCATAATGGGTAAATATTGGACAGAACACATACTGGGTTAAAAATTACCCCATGCTGGGTTCAAAATAACCCAATGTTGGGTTGTTGTTATGCAACCATGGATTATAATAACCCAACAGTTGGGTTAAAACAACCCAGCACTGGGTCAATTTTAACCCAGCAACGTGTTTTGTCCAATATTTACCCATTATGGGTCAAAAATAACCCTGCTGAAAAAAAAACAATAAAACCATTTCAGAAAATTCTAATGGTTTCCATTAAAATACCAATAGGAACCATTAGCTTTTACCATTAAAACCACTACACTGTAGTGTGTTTTGGGCCATATTCAATTAGAACCAATACATAGAACCAATAGAACCAATAAATACCATTAGAGACCAACAAAAACCAATACACTGTAGTGTGTTTTGGGCCATATTCCATTAGAACCACTAAATTCCCAATAAAACCAATAAAACCATTAGAATTTTCTGTAATGGTTTTATTGTTTTTTTTTCAGCAGGGAACCCAGCCCTTTTTAGAGTGTAGCAGTCATAAAGCTGTAATCTAGTTGTTAGTTACCTGAACCGGGCAGTGTCGATTTAGTTTGTTTACTTACCTTGAAAAATCGTCCCTTTATCCGCTTCAGTGAAATTGTTCAAAACAAATTGTTCATAAATCCCCAAGAGTCCAAGGAAATGGAATGTACGAGCCTTTTAATCCAAAACGATTTGTTAGCCTCACAATCTTAAAGTTTCTTACCGAATTACGATATAAAATCTGTAAACAATTAGTTCACTACAGGACATTTATTGTGCAAAGTCTGAGGAATTGTGGAATTTCAGCCGTTTCATAAGAGGTTAAGTAAAGAACAGCCAACAATATTGATATTGGAAAGATTATAAAATATGGCGTGTACTGATAGTTGGAAATCTTTTAGAAATGTTTTACTATGCTTGCCACGACAAGAGACACCAGTAAACATCTCCAAGCTATTAATGATGATGATGCTGCAACTGGCTAAAAGGCGTCTATTATGGAAATTGGTGTTCAAGGCAATATGTCAATCTTTAAAGGGCACCTATGGTCCGATTCCCGTTTTTACATTTCCTTTGGTTTGTAAGTGTGTAGTACATGTTAACGATATGCAAAAGGTACAAACCCCAAGGTAAACGATGACGTGAGTTATCATCTCCAAAGTAAATCTCTTTTTTTGGACTACAACAAACATACGGATTGTAGGCAACAGTTTACTTCCTGGGATTGGCGACATTATCATAATTCCTCCTGCTTCGGACTCACAGCCTGTAAGTTAACTCCTGTTAGCATTGCATTGTGGGCGAATCTTTCAAACATGGTAAGGAGCGTCACATTTGCGGCTGACGTCAGACGTATTCAGACCAATCACAACGTACAGATTAGCTGGCCAATCAGGGACACAGAGCTTTTCAAATCAATGAGATTTCAGAAAGGGAGTGAAATCTGGAGCTATGTGGAAAATAATGTGTTTTTTAAACCACGCGAAACACCAAATACACAACATAATGTTGTTTTTTAGCAACGAAATAGGTTTCCTTTAATACACTTATTCATTTCATTGGTTAAAAGCATTTCTGAAAAAATCATAAAGAATTACATGAGGCCAATTTCACCATAAACTAACAACAGTTTAGAGGACAAACACATGCATCCTTGAGACGTTTACCAATGTGGTTATTGTGCGTGCATGTTAGTTCCAGAGATTTCCCTTGAGGTGAATGCGTTTGGGTGGAGGCTCAAGATGGAGTCTAGAAAAGGTAATGTTTTTGTGATTTGTCTCTCTCGACTGTTGTGTAGATGTTGTACATGTGTTGGTGCAGGTTGGGGTTGTGTTTGCATGTAATGTGATGAGATTATATATATGTGTTATATCCCGTACCACTGCGAGTCTAATCAGAGATCTTTTGCTCCTCTCTGATGTCATAATCGCAGTCCTGCTGTGTCCCAGTGCATCATGGGAACTCAGCATCTCAGGGATCTTATTTTCCCATCAGGTTCCCCTGGTACTCAACATGCCCACCTGCTGCAGAATCTCAGTGTGAACTCCTTTTACTCACATCCACACACCAGTCGATAATTTCTGGGCTGAATTGTCCCATTTTTCTTACATCTATTTTGATGTTTTGCTTTTGGCCATTTTAATGGCTTTTTAAGCACTTAATGCTGTACACATAAACAATTGCTGTGTTGTTTCAACTAGGGATGCTTAACGATTAATCGCAATTAATCGTTAGCAGAATAAACGTTTTTGTTTACATCATATATGTGTGTGAACTGTGTATAATAACTTTGTATAAATAAATGTACACACATGCATGTATATGTTTTAGAAATATTTACATGTGTATATACATTTGTATATTTATGTATAATCAATATTATATATAAATATAAATACTTAATATATACATTTTTTTTTCTTAAAATTATACATGAATGTGTTCATATTTATATATATATACATATTTATTATACACAGTTTACACACATATGTGATGTAAACAAAAACTTTTATTCTGCTAACGATTAATCGCGATTAATTGTTTAGCATCCCTAGTTTCAACCCATGGGTGGCTAAATTATGGGAAAACCTAACCACTGGAGCAGTAGTACCCTTTCAAAAAGGACAGCATTGCACTTAAAATGAGTTAATCTTTTTTTTTCAATCAATGTAGCTTACATTCAGCGAATTTCCTATTTCCTTCTTTAACATTATATCTATTTTGATTGAACTTATCAATCATTTCTCACAAGATGACAATACATCTCATTACACATTCCCCAGACGTGCTCTGAGCGCTGTCTTAAACAGACTGTTTGAACAAGGAGAAAGTGCAAAGTCACAGCGAGTCCTTTCCTTATTTCTTTCTTTTTCTTTTCATCTTCACCCCCTTCTATTCAGTATCTGGACCAGCTGTGTATGAACAGAGATAATGCGCTCAACTTAAAGCAACAGAACAGCAGGAAGAGGCCAAAAATACCTCTTACCAGATGATAAATCTTAGCACAGAAAATTCCGACTTAAAACTTTTCTCCTGCTGAAAACAGCACAAGGTGTAGCTGACCTGCTAAATTTGTCAAACTGGACAGTTTTACTTATTTTAAAGGGTTAGGCACTAAATCAGATAAAGTATGTATACCCAGGATGTATACGGTTAAAAGAAGGCTGTGTCTCATATGACCTTGTTATTTGTACACGCTGTGACTACCAGTGTTGGGTAAGTTACTCAAAAAAAGTAATCCACTACAAATTACTAATTACTACTTTAAAATTGTAATTTGATTACATTACTGATTACTACATGCAAAAAGTAATCTAATTACTAATTACTTTACTTGTAAGTTACTTTGACAACATCAAATGTAAAAAACTACAAAGTGAAACTGTCAGAAACAAGGACAGATAAACCCAAACGCAGTGTTAATGTGAAAATGTTTCTTGTAACATTTGAAAACAGTAATGATTACAGTGCATATTTGAATGCTTAAAGCTATTTTTGGTGTGATTTTGCCCCCTCCTAAAATTACTGGTCATATAGTGATCCAGAAATATTTGTAGCTTTTATTATAAGTTACAGATGTTTAACATTTCTCATTAAACATTCTACATTCATTAACATCTATCTATCTATCTATCTATCTATCTATCTATCTATCTATCTATCTATCTATCTATCTATCTATCTATCTATCTATCTATCTATCTATCTATCTATTGTAGCAGTGTTTAAAATGATGTTCTTGGATGTTTATTACAACTCTGTTCTGTAAGGGTTAACGCTGAGTTTCTGTTCTCTTTGCCATGTATTCCCTGAAATGTGATTGGTTAGTGCAACGAGGGGAGGGGTTTTTTGTTTTTGTTTTGGGCTATGATGTTGTGCACGCTCTGGCGCGGGCGCGCGACTGGATGTGCGTGAGCATCGTCCTACGGGTGCTCTGTTAAAATAAAGCCAGCAGTTTAGTTAAACGAATGTCTGTGCATTTCTCTTGAATGCTACACTATCTACATTCATTCGCGGTCGCGGAGACAGAAACTATAGTTTTAACACGTCGTCGCATTCGCGAGGGCTTTTTGGTCAAGTTAAAGAATGTTAATATTCATGTTAGTTCGTTAAATATAACAATTAAAAGTGTTTTTGGTAATTGTTTAAATAAACATATGATTACTTAATGCAGTGCACGCATTGAGCTCATGATAAAATAACATAGTTAAATAATGTTAACAAATAAAACCTTATTGTACATTAGTGATTTAAAAACACACCTGTACGACCGCTTCTAGCAGACCAGATGTCATCGCGCAAAGCCCACTCTGAAATGCCAAGGTTTTGGACATGTATTGTCTGTATTCCACTTGAAGGATCAACCACCGCTCACATAGCATCCATTTGCTTGCGTCTCAGACGAGTGAGTAAGCATATGCTCGTTAACTGACGCTGCGCGCATGCTCGCAGACGTTGCCGTGCAATGGCAAAACGTCATTTTAAAATACATTTTAATTAATTTTTCAACACTTAATTTGTAACGCTAGTAACGTAATTTTGTTGTCATTGGTAACTGTAATCAAATTACATACATTTAAAATGTAAAGCGTTACGTTACTGCGTTATCAGGAAAAGTAATTAGAGTACAGTAATGCGTTACACAGTAACGCGTTATACCCAACTCTGGTGACTACACAAACACAACACATAAATAGGAATATGTTGGCATTATTTTGTCACTTATTGGGAGCAGTATGCTAGCTGGAGCCATTTACTTCCAGTCTTTGTGCTAAGCTGGGCTAGCGGTGGGTGCATCAGACAGAGTTACAGCATGCACGGAAATTAAAAGGTATGTATGGACTTAAACAACTCTGAGGGATAAAGTCCCAAAAAGTCGGCGTGTTCCTTTAAATTTTAACACGTAGTACCTTCACACCACAGTAAACAGAGTTTTTGCCAAAAGCCTGTGCTGATGTGCTATGGAAATGCAGCCTACAACCTGACACCCAGAATGCAAGCTAAGCTAAAATAAGAGCCCTCATTCGACTGAAAATTCAGGTTTAAATGTGCTGTTTTACGTTAGCAGGTGAAATATTATCAATCTCTTTCTTCGCCCTGATTTAGGCCAGCTTGGCCTGTTTATCTTATGTAAGGAGATGGTATTCACTGGCACCCTCCTTACATACCATAACAACTGCCTTTGATGAAATGTGAAATGATATATTTATATATACGCATCCGCTTGTGTGCAGTGCCTACTCAGCCCCACCTTTTATAAGACTTCACATTGACAACATTTTGTGTCTGGGAATGAGGAGAGGATGAATCAGCACAGTGCCGGCCTCTGGAGTCCCGCTGTGGGATGTGACTGTGGTCTATGATGATGAGAGGGATTGTATCTCGGGTTTGAGTCGACAATAAACACGGGAGACCGGAGGTGGACGCTCAGGGGAGATACCTCAAAGTAATTAAAAATCAGAGCCAGATATGTGTGTGCGAGAGAGAAAGAAATGAAGAGAGAGGTCATTTCGATTTTTATGTTCACTGGGGGACTTTTGGGTCAGAGGTGGGCAGCAGTTTGTCTGGATAGTGAATCACAGTGGTCCAATGTCCTAATGAAACGGCAATGTTGTGCAGAAGTGCTGTTTTCAACATAATATTTTTTGTGCCCGCATCCGTGGGTCGGTGTTAAATACCACAAACATTTCGTGAAATCAAGAGGAAAAGGAGTGCCTATGATCCGTGTTTGTTGAGAATATATCCATGATATCATGAAGGTATTTATATCTTTGTGGGTGATCCTTCTCAGCGGCTGTCAATAGAGCCAACATAATTTTTGGTCCATCCAAACAAGCCCCACAGCACAGCCAGTCAACTGCTCGTCCGTGCCAGTAATTCAGCCCATCTGATGTTGATCTAACGCTGTGCACTCAGGAAATACAACATTCATATCCAGAATCAATCATTCACACTGACAGCGAATCTGATTCAGATCGGCTCATGACAGAGCGCTCTGAGGCAACGTCTATGCATTATGCACATTTTACCCTGCAGTTCCATGTCACGAAAGGTTACCCGTGATAAATTTTATAAGATATCGCTTGCTTCCTGATCTGTTTGTTTAACTGAAAGCTGTTGTGAGTGCATGAAAGTCTAATGGGAATACTGAGAGATGGATTGAAGAACAGACAGGCAGTGTCGGTGAGTGGTGCATACTGTATATAGTGAGCTTGTGTTAAGTCACATTAGTCTGTTGTATGATATTTATCCCATTAAGGGAATGGCGGTTATGACAGAGCATGGGAAAGCAGAACGTTTCCTTGACAGGATCTATCCTAGTCCTACACTAAAATGAATGTTTAAAAACTTCTTGCGCTGACATCTCTGACATCATTTTTTTCTTAAGATGCACACCTGTATTGGTTTGTTTGTAAAAACTACTTAATATCCTATAACTAAAAGGCCTAGTCCTGGATTAATCTAAACCCTGCTTAGGAAATACTTAGAAAAAATGACTAGTAAACATATACACTCACCTAAAGGATTATTAGCAACACATGTTCAATTTTTCACTAATGCAATTATCTAATCAACCAATCACATGGCAGTTGCTTCAATGCATTTACGGGTGTGGTCCTGGTCAAGGCAATCTCCTGAACTCCAAAACTGAATGTCAGAATGGGAAAGAAAGGTGATTTAAGCAATTTTGAGCATGGTATGGTTTTACACGGGTCTGAGTATTTCACAATCTGCTCAGTTACTGGGATTTTCACGCACAACCATTTCTAGGGTTTACAAGGAATGGTGTGAAAAGGGAAAAACATCCAGTATGCGGCAGTCCTGTGGACGAAAATGCCTTGTTGATGCTAGAGGTCAGAGGAGAATGGGCCGACTGATTCAAGCTGATAGAAGAGCAACTTTGACTGAAATAACCACTTGTTACAATCGAGGTATGCAGCAAAGCATTTGTGAAGCCACAACATGCACAACCTTTAGGCGGATGGGCTAAAACAGCAGAAGATCCCACCGGTACCACTCATCTCCAATACAAATAGAAAAAAAAGAGGCTACAATTTGCACGAGCTCACCAAAATTGGACAGTTGAAGACTGGAAAAATGTTGCCTGGTCTGATGAGTCTCGACTTCTGTTGAGACATTCAGATTGTAGAGTCAGAATTTGGCGTAAACAGAATGAGAACATGGATCCATCATGCCTTGTTACCACTGTGCAGGCTGCTGGTGGTGGTGGTGTCATGGTGTGGGGGTTGTTTTCTTGCCACACTTTAGGCCCCTTAGTCCCAATTGGGCATCATTTAAATGCCACGGCCTACCTGAGCATTGTTTCTGACCATGTCCATCCCTTTATGACCCCCATGTACCCGTCCTCTGATGGCTACTTCCAGCAAGATAATGCACCATGTCACAAAGCTCGAATCATTTCAAATTGGTTTCCTGAACATGATTGAGTTCACTGTATACTAAAATGGCCCCCACAATCACCAGATCTCAACCCAATAGAGCATCTTTGGGATGTGGTGGAACGGGAGCTTCATGCCCTGGATGTGCATCCCACAAATCTCCATCAATTGCAAGATGCTATCCTATCAATATGAGCCAACATTTCTAAAGAATGCTTTCAACACCTTGTTGAATCAATGCCACGTAGAATTAAGGCCATTCTGTAGGCGAAAGGGGGCAAACACAGTATCAGTATGGTGTTCCTAATAAACCTTTAGGTGAGTGTATAAACCATACTTTATGGTTCTGAGACATCAAATTAAGAGTTATTTTAAAAGAAATTACAGATACAAGACACACAATCTCATGATTGCTCGAACTCATTTTGCTACTTTAATTACTTTCTTGTTGAGTGCTGAAGTCTTTTTGACCGTCACTGAAGTTATTAACTTTTTATGTGATAAAATGGATTACTGGCCAAAGAAATCCCCATAGATTCATTCATCGCATAAGCATGAAAAGGTCCCATTTTCGTAATCATTCCCACAAAGAGAGAGTACCTTTAATTTTCCATGCAAATAGAGATTTTCACATTTTTTCCTCCGGCTGCGAGTAAGCTCACAGCACCTGATATTTTTAGCAAACTCTGCATTACCGAGTGCAATGCCTGAAACCGATTTTTCTCATTTACAACATTGTGTCTTGTCTAGGATATGGGAAAGAGCTTCTAATTGGATGATATTTACTGCTTTTTCATGCACTGTCAGGTTTAATGGCCTCGTGGACACTAAATAGAGAGGGAAACGGCATTGAGGTGCAAGTAAAAATAAGCTGAATGTTTGTGAAATTAATTTTGTGTTTGGTCCAGACATAGTGAGGGAATGTCACATTATAAGGTCCTTTGCTTAAGTATCTTTATGCAATTATTATTTAGTATACTTTTAAAGATATAGTTCACCCAAAAAAGACTATTCTGTTATTAATTACTCATCCTCATGTTGCTACAAACCTGTATAATTTTTTTTGTACTTATGAACACAATGGAAGATATTAAGAGCAGTGTTTGTAACCAAACCTTTTTTTTTGGGGGGGGGCACCATTGACTTCCATAGTAGTATTTTTTCTCACTAAGCAGGTCAATGGTGCTTCTGTTTCCTGCTGCATTATAAATGTGTTCAGCATGCACACACCACACCTCTGCAGCACGTATAGTGTGGATTTGTGAATGGATGAATCATAATTATACAAATAATATAAAAAACACATAAAAATCTTGCTTTGTGGACTGCGTGTGAATGTTTCTGCAACGACATTAAAACGTGAAACGGAGCATTATTATGAGATACTTAGTCATTATTATGAGAAAGTTTCTCATTGCTGTGACATACTGATTTTGTTTGATAAGACTGTAGAGAACTGTGTCCACACGGAAAGTGGAAACTTTAAATATTATGAGTTTTCTTGGCATTTGAAATTGGATCAAGGCATTTTATGTAATTCAAATATAAAAAGCCTAAATAAAACGCCTCAAGCTGAAGGTTCAGGTAGATCGAGGTCGAGGTTGGTAATCTTAAACATAAAATGGTTGGTGACCACTTCCACTGCCATATAAGTACCGTGTTTGGTTCCTTAAAGAACCATTCAGAAAATAAAAAATTTTTTTTACTAAATTTGTATAGTCTCAAGAACCTTTATTGAAACAAAAGGTTCTTCAGATGTTGAAGGTTCTTTATGGAACCATTCAGTCAAAAATGGTTCTTCTATAGCATCATGAACCACTTTTATTTTTAAGAGTGGAAGCGATGCAATGTGCTGCACTCTTGAATATATTTTTATTTATTTTTTAGTTTGTGAGCGAGTTGAATTTAAATTCTGAGCTGTCTTTGTAGGTCACTGCACAGTCATGCATTACAAAGCTTTGCACTGTACTCCTTTATAGACGTTGACATCTATTGCACTACAACACCTCTAAAACATTTCCAAGAGAGACAGATTAAATATAAATGTTATATAAAACAAAATGTGCATGTATTGCATGTGTTTTTACATAAGGACATATGTAATAGCAACACTTTATCTGACCACTCAAACCTTTATATTAACAAATAAAATCATTTTGACTTAATATTTTTTATAGTACTGTACAAAAGTCTTGGGCCACCAACTGCTTTGTTGTTTAAAAATTTTACTTTTTTAAATAAATTACATTTTGGGTCTCTTAAAGATACAAACCAGCTATTGCTCAAGTGTAAGAGGAGGTCACTATAAATACTTGACACATTAGCTTATAATTTTATTTAGTTTATTAATACTGCACATAGATGTATTGTATGATCTGGTTGTATTCTAATAGAAAGAAACTTGGAAATAATTATATATGATCACTGTGCCATTGCAAACAACAACAAATGTAATAGTGGTCTAATTGCATATTGTATGTATCATGCGGTTCACTTAATTTTACCTTTATGTTTAAGAGTGTATGCCAAATGAAAGTTTATCCACATGGACAAATAACACCCACTTTCCAGTCTTATTCTTGGCTGCTTGCTTGGGTTGGTTATACAAAGGCTGTTTTGCTGAGAAATTAGGAATTGTCTAATGACTGATGCTATCTCTCTGCACTTTGAGAGCGAGCAGTCAGTAATTAGAGCTGATAAATTAGACCTCATTCAGGCTAAAGACTATCATTCACACAGTGCTTATGGATCAGCGCCTAAGTGTCTTATCTCTGGCTCCGATCTCCATTGATACCAAACCTCTGTGTGCATTCTCTATGCTTTGATCTATAAGGTATGTTTTACAGTGAGCTCAGGTTGTTATAATATGTTAATGGGCTTTCTGGACAGTGAGAAGTATCTTTACCTTCTTAATTCACTATGAGGTTAACAACATGTAACACATATTTGCCAGTGATTAATCAATGCTAATTCAATGGGATTTCTGCCTGGCCTACCCAATTTCAAAAGCTTCCCATACACGCAAGCAGAGGTGCACATAAAAAAGTGTGGTATCATTTTACAGGAAACTCTTTGAAATGACATAAAACACTGTTAAATGTGCTCAAAATGGTTGTATGTGTTGTCAGTCCTCTGATAAACACAAAAATAAATAGGCGCTTTTTGATGTTTTTTGTCTAAAGTCTGTATTTTAAAGTGTATAACTCTGGCCCTGAGTGGTAATGAAACCTGCAGACAGTTTTATTTGATTCCAGCAATTGCCAGCTTACAGAGGAAAAAAGATTTTTTTTCTCTATCATAATAAATGCAAAAGTTATTTTACTCCAACTGATGGGAGGAATAATACCCTTTTTTACCCATAACCACATACAGTGGAATAAATGCAATATCTTTATATCATTTTGCAGAAAACCCTTTGAAGTTACATAAAAAGCTGCTGTTTGTGACAAATATTGTTATTTGTGTTGTTTTTCATATGATGAAACACCAAATTGTCTTTTTTTATGTTGTAAATACTGTCTTTGATAGTGTATAACTCTGGTTCTGTGTGCTCTAGCACAGTGGTTTTCAAACTGGGGGCCGGGGCCCCCAGGGGGGCCGCGAGATGGTGCCAGGGGGGCCCCAGTTTTATGACATTTTATGAAATACATTAATTTATAATGAATTCTGTGTAATTAAACCTAAAAAAAAATAAGGTTACTAACCAAAAGCACTACTTTTTTTGTATAATTTAATGTTTTTTTTTATCAAAATGTTGAGTTTTAGAACAGTTTTTTGTCACAAATTTTCTTTGGGGGGCCGCGAAGGAATGCACGTACACAAGGGGGGCCGCGGACTGAAAAAGTTTGGGAACCACTGCTCTAGCAGACTGCAGACAGTTCTGGTTGTTAGCAGCAGCAGACAGTAAACACCCAAAAAAAAGAATGAACTCTTTAACATGTCGCATTCAAAAGTTATTCTTATTTTACTGATGGGTGTGAAAAATTTTTTTTCATATAAATATTACTTTTTTCTTTTGCACATATAATAAATAGCAAGGGATTATATATGCACACAACCAAAGAAAATGCTGTGAATGGACTCATTTTTTAGAGTAGGACCTAAGATAAAAGATGGTGTATCATTTGTGGCTATCTGTGCTATCTGAGGCAGTTCACACTCAAGTTTCACATCCGTTTACAAAAGACCATTTTTCAACCTCATAATTCATTAGACGATTGTTGGATATGTGATGATAATAGAACGAAAATAACGCTGCATCCTTATTCCTATGAATGAGAGCTTTCATTTGATATAAGACTTGCTCATGTTTGTCATACTTGAAAAATATGAAATATGTGAATATTAAATCATATAAAAAATTGTGGGGGGGTGATAGTGTAAATTAAGTGTTAATAACTTTCTTAAAGTAAAATATATCTCAAAGTGATGCATATCTGCAGAAAGTAGAGAGTCTAAGCTTTCAAACAGTATCTCATATGTGGTACTGGGTCCATGACAGACCATTAAAAATTAAAGGAATATTTTATATTCAGTCAAAATAAGATAATTCTGGACCTGGTACAGAGTCAAACAAGTTAAAGTGACAAATATACAGAATTTAAACATTCTTATACAGTGTAACTGAGCTAAACTAACTGATCTAAAGGTATCTGAATACAGACTGGTGTTTCCATCACCTCACAAAAAAAACCTAGAGCTGTCAGTCATCTATCATCAGAACCAGATCATGTGCTGTATTTCCTCATTATTTATAGAAGCTGTCTTGGGCTGCTCGATATGCAGATTAGGCAGTTGATCCGATCTGACCTTGTTGTGATGTCCAGACTTGACTTATGCACTGACAGGCTTCTGTTGGTTCTCATCTCTGATATTTCACCTCCTTGCATTACTAAGCCCTCTGTTACAGTACATCTCCTTCCTATTTTACTTATTTTCTACAATTCTCTGACAACATATTTTCTGCAGTTCCCTAACTACATCTCCTTCTCAATCATAACTCTTCTACTGCACCTCCATCTCAGTCATAGTAACTCCTCTACTGTATCTATTTCCCAACAATAACTACTCTTCTACACCTCCTTCTCTGTCATAACTTTGAAACTGCACTTCCTTCTCAATATTAACTCCTGGGCTGCACCTCCTTATCATTTATAACTCCACTACTTTACCTCCTTCTCAATCCTTACTCCTGTACTGCACCTCCTTCTTATTTATAACTCCACTACTGTACCTTCTTCTCAATCATAACTCCATTTCTGCACCTCCTTCTTAATTATAACTCCTCTACTGCACCTCCTTCCCAATACGAATAACTCCGCTATCTCATTTCCTTCTCAGTCATGACTCCACTACATCACTTCCTTCTCAATAATAACTCCTCTACTGCACCTCCTTCTCAATTGTAACTCATTACTGTACCTCCTTCTCGATCTTAACTCCACTAGTGGACCTTTTTCTCTATTATAGCTCCTCTAATGCACATGCTTTTAAGTTATAACTCATTTACTACACCTCCTTCTCAATTATAACTCCTCTACTGAACCTCCTTCCCAATAATAATAACTCTGCTACTGCACCTCCTTCTCAGTGATAAATACACTACAGCACTTCCTTCTTAATCATAACTCCTCTAATGAGCCTTCTTCTCAATCATAAATCCTCTACTGCACCTCCTTCCCAAAAATAATAACTCCGCTACTGCACCTCCTTCTCAGTTAAAACTCCTCTACTGAGCCTTCTTCTCAATCATAACTCCTCCACTGCAACTCCTTCTCAATTGTAACTCATTACTGTACCTCCTTCTCGATCTTAACTCCACTACTGGACCTTTTTCCTCAATTATAACTCCTCTACTGCACATCCTTTTAAGTCATAACTCATTTTCTGCAACTCCTTCTCAATTATAACTCCCCTACTGCACCTCCTTCCCAATAATAACAACTCGCTACTGCACCTCCTTCTCAGTGATAAATCCACTACAGCAATTCCTTCTTAATCATAACTCCTCTAATAAGCCTTCTTTCCAATTATAACTCCTCTACTGCACCTCCTTCTCAATTATAACTCCTTACTGTACCCCCTTCTCGATCATAACTCCACTACTGGACCTTTTTTCCGCAGTTATAACTCCACTGCTGCACTTTCCTTTCAATCATAACTTCTCTACTGCACCTCCATCTCAGTCATAACTCATCTAAGGCACCTCCATTTCCATTATAACTCCATTACTGTTCCTCCTTCTCAATCATAACTCCTCTACTGCACCTCGTTCCCAATAATAATAACTCTGCTACTGCACCTCCATCTCAGTCATAACTCTTCTAAGGCACCTCCATTTCCATTATAACTCCATTACTGTTCCTCCTTCTCAATAATAATAACTCTGCTACTGCACCTCCTTCTCAGTCATAACTCGACAACTGGACCTTTTCTTCTAAATTAACTCTCCACTACCGCACTTTCTACTCAATCATAACTCCTTCACTGCACCTCCTTCTCAGTCATAACTCCACTACTGAAGTTCCTTCGCAATCATAACTCCTCTACTGCACCTCCTTCTCAATCATAACTCCTCTTTTGTGCCTACTTGTCTTTTATCCTAATTCCTCCATTCCACCTCATTCTCAATTAGTCCTGTACACTTATAATAACTCCTTTACCTTACTTCTTCCTCTATAATCATAACCTCCAGGCACCTCCTTGTCACTAATTAAATCCTTTCTGCACACACCTTCTGTTTTCTGATTTAAAACTTCACTGCACCCTTTCCCTTTTATTGTAACCTCTACTCAGCTTCCACAACATTTCCATTCACCCACTGGCCTATACTTCTTCACCTGCTTTGTGCTCCTCTCTGTCATCTCGCTGTTCTCCTCACTTCTCTACCTTTCTTTTAATGTACTGCAATGCAGCAGAGCGGAACTGAGTGCAGCTGAGGGAACCTTAGAGAGCAGCCCTCTGTCAGCTCGCCTGCACTGGCACGGATGCGTCTTAATCACACTGCGCTGACTCTATCTTACCCTCTACATCAGACATACAGTCTACACTGAATGAGTCTGTCTGTAACTGACACTGATATTGATTCATATATAAGTGCATCGCTTCATTCAGAAAAAGGAGGTTTCCACAAAATGTACATGAAAACTCAGAGAATTTTCTCAGAGAAAAAGACGTAGTACTTTTTTTTTAACTTATTATGTAAAAGCAAAATATGGAGAAGATATTCATTTAGAAAATAATATTTGTATTTAAAGAGAGATCTAAAGATAGAAACTATGTTTGAAATAGCAAAAAAATATACTGTATTACCATATGACAGTCTTTTGTATGCATAGTCTGATTCCAGAAGAGAAATTAATTTCTCTGAACTGTGGATTCAACAACCTCTATAAATAAAAATAAAAGATCTGCTTTGAACATAAATGTCTATGCATCTTGTGATAAAAGGCCTGTTTAAGAGAGATCTTAAAGGGCACATATTATACAAAATCCACTTTTACAAGGTGTTTGGACATAAATGTGTGTTGGCAGTGTGGGAACGCAATAACCCTACGATTTAAAAAATCCACCCTTTACTTTTTTTGAATCCCCGTTAAACCAAAGCAGCCTCGTTAGACATGCTGTTTTGATTCTCCTGTTAATGTGATGTCACACTGATAAAGCCCCGCCCACAGCCACTGACTGACTGGTTAATTTTACCCAAAATGTTTTCAAAATGTGTTTGTTACCACATTGTATACCATTGTCGACTGTATTAGGAATCAGATCTATTTTTAACCAAAAACGCTCATTGTCTGTTGGTAAGGGAGTAGGGAGCTGTAGCTTATTTGCATTTAAAGGTACACACAGGAAAACAGCGTTGTTGTTTTTTGCTCCCACGTCACAAACACATTCTAGGCACAACTGAGACTTATATTATCTTGTAAAAATTGGCATAATATGTGCCCTTTAAAGCGCAACATGTCCATGTTATCTAGACAGTGTTTCTGATAAGAGGATCAGTTGATTTTATCACCGGCAAATACTCCGAAACTAAAATCCTTTCGGAGCCTCCCTCCTCAAGCACTGATAATTAAAGCGGATTGAGGTCGACCCTGAAGCCGCATCTCAAAACCAAAGTGAAAGCTTTAGATTTCATCATAGAGCAAAGAAAATGAGTAGTTAATTTTAAAGCGAGAACAAACAAACAAAAAAGACAGAACGCTTGATCTCTGATAAAAGACCCAATTCTTTATAAAGAGATGTTTAAATTTTTAAAAGACTGTCGTAGGGTTTCTCTCATCCTCTGTTATCCTGACACAGCCGAACACATCTAATTTGCATAAAAACAACCCGAATGGACAACATGGGAGCTTTGTCTTGCCGGATTGCTGACAAAGGCTTTGTGTCATAAATTAGTGATACAAATAATTAATGCAATGAGTCTAAGTAGTGAAAATCCTTTAATATTTTACACATAGATATATTTATATTATTGTTGTTGTTATAATAATAACTTTAAGTCAAAAATAATAGTCAATATATGCATATAAAACTAATCCATTAATTTACTATATGTACTATGCTGTATTTCTGTCTATATAAAACAACATCGGCTTATACACAGGAGCTCGGAGGAAGGGAATAATGTAAAGCCAACAAATGCACATACATACACACACACACACACAAAATCAGTGCAAAACACTCATGAGGCTGTTTAGTCACTGACAACATATACAAAGTCTGTTTCGTAGCAGTGTCTGAGATATGAACAAGATAACAAATGTGATACTGACCCTCCTTTCAAGAGGTCTCCATGAGAAACGAACAATGTCGAGATAGCTTTGGTTAAAAAAGAAACTGCATAAATAAACATTAGGACAGGTAAGCACCTTTGAATAAGCCGCAGCCTCTTGTTTAATGTGTCCTATCGCTAGTAAGAATGACACATATGTAGAGATAACCCAAATGCACAACATCTGTAAACCACAGGGGACTCACGGCTGTATGGTTGTGTGCATGTGGGTGAGACTGCGTATTGTGCGAGCGTCTTCTTACACCGGGACTGGCAGGAAAAACATTTGTGTCTCACTTTAGTCTCTTTTAAATCACTGCACCATGGCCACGGGGTCCCCAAAGCAAACTGCTGTTGACAATTGAAATGGGCCCTGACTTCTCGGATTCTCGCACCCGAGATGAAGGAATGGAATATCCGCAAGGCGTCTTCAAGAGGAACCATCGAAACTGTGAAGGAAACAAAACATTTCTCGGTGAATGAATGATCAGATGCGTTTTACATGCACAGAATAAGCGGATAACTATCAAAAATCTGTTTATCTATTATAGAAAATTGTTTTCATGTGTTTACATGCAAATCAATAAACCGACTATGCAGACGACTGCGTTTACTTGGGTTTGAAGACTTGTATTTTTTCCATAAGACTTTATAGTACAAAAATGTGTTAATTCGACGTGGGATATCTTCTGTAAATAAATGAGTATTGCCAACTCAATCACGTGTGGCGGAAATGTGTAGATGAACGTTATGCTACTGTGATGAGCCTCTGCGATGAGCCTCCATGTGTTCCTGCTTTGGTCGACCGGTGGGAGTGGCTAGGAGACTCATTGTTTCGGCTGCTAATGAATTCCACCTGTGTCTTTGGTTTAAAAGGAAGTGTGTGAGTGGAAAAGAGGAGTGATTGCCTTTGTGAGGATGTCCTGAGTTTGGTGCTCCTGGGTTAAGTTGTTTTGTTTTCTTTATTATATGATTTTGTTTTGGTTCTTTCTGATATTTTTACATCTTTTATCAGAAAGATGTTGCAGTAATTTTGTTGATTATTTTATTGTTTAATCTTACTTTTTCTATCTAGGTTAAATAAAACATTTAATTACCCTTACCAACCACCTAGTCCTCCTCTTATTTGTCGCGGCTCTGAGCCAGTCGTGACAAATATGGGGGCTCGTCCGACCGTATGTTAATCTTGTAGTTTGGAAAATTTGTTGTTTGGTTATCTGATAAATATATTTTTTTAACTTAATTAATTTGAGAAAAAAAAAAGTTTTGTGATAGCATTCGTTAGGAGAAGAATGGAGGATGTAGTGGTTGGTTTGGGTGATTTGATAATTGCTTGCAGGAGTTTAAATTGGTAAGTACGGCTAATTTTTGTTAACAACTGAAGTATTTGTGAATAAGCTTTTCCCTGGTTAGGTTTAGTGGGATTTCCTTAACGGGAAGTTTCAATTTTTTTATTTTAGTTTGTTGTTTTTGTGCGGTGAAAGCAGTTAGAGCATTTGTCTCGGGTACACCTCCGTGTTTTGTTGTAGTGACTCGGAAATTGGTTACTATAGCAAACACTGGTTTAGAGTGTTTAAAACCCCGCTGCAAGTAACTGTACGAAGATTAGGTATGAGTTTAGATAGTTTTGAAATTTAGTTAGGGGGATTTGCTTATTCCAAATTCTTGTTTTGTAGTAGCCGTATATATTTTTTTTCACGATGTCCTCAAAAACTCAGGAATTTATTAGTGCACCATCCGAAACCTTGTTAGATGAGTTGACTAGGGATCAATTATTAGAAATTGCCGAACACTATCAAATTGATCTAACAAATCAAGATAAACGTGTGAAAGAGGGTATTAAATCCTTAGTAAAGGCAGATTTAATTGATCGTAAGGTGTTGACCTCTCAAGTCTTGGAAGACACGTTACCTTTTGGTAATGTGTTAGCACAAACGCAGTTAACATTTGAGCAACAAAAACAGTTGTTATTAATTCAAACCGATATACAAGCGAAGCAGTTAGAAGTTCAAAATCGTATTGAACTTTCTAAAGTTCAAGTGCAACAGCAACAAATTGAACTTGAGCGTTATCGGTTGGATTTAATAAGAGATGGAAAGATTGCTGGTACAGGCGATTCAGAATATGTTTCAGGTTCAGTTAGGTCTGATACGGTGAATAATATAAGACTGGTTCCTAAGTTTGAAGAAAAAGAAGTTGAAAGGTTTTTTCTGTTGTTTGAACGAGTTGCGGATGCACGAAGTTGGCCAAATGATGAGCGCATTTTGTTGTTGCAGTCTGTTTTGACAGGAAAGGCACAAGAGGCATATTCTTCACTAAGTGTGGAAGATGCGTCTAGGTATCAAACAGTGAAAGCGGCAGTGTTAAGGGCTTATGAGCTTGTACCAGAAGCCTATCGACAAAAATTCAGGTCTTGGAATAAGAAGGAAAATCAGACGCATGTTGATTTTGTACACGATATCATGGTCTATTTTAATCGTTGGTGTGTGGCATCCGATGTAAAATCTCTCGACGATTTAAAAGAATTAATTGTTCTTGAACAATTTAAAAATACCATTTCAGATCGTGTTGCAGTCTACTTAAATGAACGCAAACCTGATTCAGCATATGAGGCGGCCGTTATGGCTGATGAGTTCACATTGACTCATAAAACTAGTTTTACTTCTAGACCTGATGAAAACTTTCGAAAAGAACCTTGGCGAAAGCAAAGTAACTTTTCTAAATTTACACGCGAGTTACCTGGCAAACAATTACACAGCTCTGAGGAAGGAAAAGACAGGGCAAATCAGTGTAATTATTGTCATGGGTTTGGTCACTGGAAGAACGAGTGTCCAATATTGAAGACAAAACTGGACAGTTCTAAAGTGAATGTGAAATTTGGTTCTTCTGTAAGGCCTGTTGCATTGGCTGTAACTCCCTCAACAGTGAATAATGTGCAGAAAGATTGTTCGCCATGTGTTTCACCTTTTGCACCATTCATTACACAGGGTTCTGTTGGAATGGTAGATTCCACAAAAACCGTACCAGTTAAGATATTACGTGATACGGGATCGTCAGAAACCTTTGTGTTAGAATCAGTATTACCTTTCTCAACTGATTCTTATACTGGAAGTAATGTGTTAATTAAAGGCATTGGCTTAAATGTTATGTCTGTACCACTTCATAAGATTATGTTGTATTCTGAGTTGATCCAGGGAGAAGTGGAAGTGGCTGTTCGTCCCTGCTTGCCTGTGGAAGGAGTACACATAGTTTTGGGGAATGACTTGGCTGGTGATCGTGTTTGGCGAGATGTTTCACCACATGTAGTGGTTACACCATCGGCGGTTATTTTGAAACCAGATTGTAATGACAATTTGATTTCTTCAAGTGTGTTACCATCTTGTGTAATAACACGTTCTATGAGTAAAACACAAGTTGAATCTATTAAGCCGGTGAGTAAAATGCTGGATATCCCTTCAATTTTGTCTGTGTCACGTGAGGAATTGATTGAAAAACAGAGAGCTGATTTAGTTCTGACTGAATTATTTGACCAAGTTGTCTCGCATGACACAATTGTAAATCTTTCGTCTGGGTATTATGTAGACGAAGGATTGTTAGTTAGGAAGTGGACACCACAGGGAGAGTTTGCAATTGGTGATGAAATGATACAAATTGTAATTCCCCAATCTCTTCGGCAGCTAGTGTTACAGACCGCACATGACATGTCTGGCCATTTGGGTGTGAAAAAAACATATCAGTTAATTTTGAAAAGGTTTTTTTGGCCCAAATTGAAGCGTGATGTGTCTAAATACATTAAATGTTGTCACACATGTCAGCTTACTGGAAAACCCAACCAGTCTTTGAAACCGGCTCCTCTTTACCCAATTCCAGCCATTAGTCAACCGTTTGAGTACCTAATCATAGATTGTGTCGGGCCATTGCCTAAGTCAAAAACGGGTAATGAATATTTGCTGACGGTCATGTGCCAAGTAACTAGATATCCCGCTGTATATCCTTTGCGTTCTATAACAGCTAAGCAAGTTATAAAAGCACTGACTCAGTTTATTTCAGTTTTTGGAATACCTCGAATTATTCAATCTGATCAGGGAAGTAATTTTACTTCTAATGTATTTACTCAAGTGTTGAAACAGCTCCATATTCAACATAATCTTTCCAGTGCTTCTCATGCACAAAGTCAGGGAGCACTGGAGAGATTCCATCAAACGTTGAAGTCTTTGTTGAGGGCGTACTGCGTCCAAATGGGTATGAACTGGGAGACTGGTCTACCTTGGTTAATGATGGCAGCTCGGGAAGCGGCGCAAGAAAGTACTGGATTCAGTCCGAACGACCTTGTTTTTGGTCATGATGTGCGAACTCCGTTAACTGTTTTATCGGCAGACTGGGAAAAATCCGATCCCCCGAAAAATGTTTTGTCTTACGTTAATGATTTTCGTAGACGAATTTATGAAGCAAGCCAGTTGGCAAAGGCATCGTTGAATAAAGCACAAGATCGAATGAAACAATTGTTCGATCGCCGAACCGAGTTGCGTTCCTTTCAGCCGGGAGACCAGGTGTTGGTGTTGTTGCCTATTGTTGGATCTCCTTTTCAGGCAAAGTTTCTTGGACCATATACGGTTGCGCGCCAGATTTCTGATCTGAATTATATAATTAATACGCCAGATCGAAGAAAAAAGACGAGAGTTTGTCACGTGAACTTGTTGAAACCTTATTATGCTTGTAAGGATTTCAATGCGTCAAATGATATTGGACCTGATTCTTTTGTTAAACCTGTTCTGTTGGCAGATTCTTCTGTTAACAAGGACCATCTAAAATTTGGTTTTACTCAAAATCTGGTAAGTGGGGAGGAAGATGAAATCTATCCTGGAGATTGTGTTCTTCAAGGTCGTCTTCGAAATTCGGAAGCGTTGAGTTCTATGCGTAACCGGCTTAACCATCTAACGGATGTACAGTGTAATGATATGATTAATTTGATTAATGAGTATTCTACACTGTTTTCCGATACTCCTTCTTGTACAAGTTTGATTGAGCATGACATTGACGTCGGAGATTCGAGTCCTATTCGTCAGCGATATTATAGAGTGTCTGAAAATAAGAAAAAACATCTGGATGAGGAAATCGAGTATATGTTGGAAAATAACATTGCTGAACCTTCATTCTCTAGTTGGGCATCTCCATCTTTGCTTGTGAATAAACCTGACAAGTCGTTTAGGTTCTGTACAGATTACAGAAAGCTAAATGCCATAACGAAGCCTGATTGTTTTCCACTGCCTCGAATCGAGGATTGTGTTGATCAGATAGGAAACGCAAGATTTGTAAGCAAGTTTGATCTTCTTAAAGGTTACTGGCAGGTGCCTTTAACTGCCAGAGCTCGAGAGGTTTCTGCTTTTATAACGCCTTCCGGATTATATTCATATAAAGTGATGAGTTTCGGATTGAGAAATGCCCCTGCAACGTTTCAACGTTTAATGAATCGAGTAACATCTGGATTGAAGGGCTGCACTGTATATCTGGACGACGTTGTCGTTTTTAGTGAAACTTGGGGGGAACATTTGGTTCAGATTCGAGCGTTGCTTGACCGTTTTGTATGGGCCAATTTAACTGTTAACTTGATGAAGTGTGACTTTGCAAAAGCTACCGTCACCTATCTGGGGAAGGTGGTTGGGCAAGGACAAGTACGCCCCGTTCGTGCAAAGGTAGAGGCGATAGATGACTATCCTACTCCTACTACAAAGAAAGAGCTAATGCGGTTTTTGGGCATGGTAGGATTTTATCGCTGTTTTTGCAGAAATTTTTCTACAGTGGCAGTGCCTCTGACAAATTTGCTGAGGGGAGGAGCAGTATTTCGCTGGACTCCGCTGTGTCAGAAATCATTTGAAAGTGTTAAGATGCTTCTGACAGAAGCCCCTGTGTTGGCAGCTCCGAGGTTTGATCAAGCATTTAAGTTACAAGTTGATGCCAGTAATTTGGGTGCTGGTGCTGTATTGTTGCAAAACTTTGATGACATTGACCATCCTATCGCGTTCTTCTCTAGGAAATTTAATAAATACCAGCTTAATTATTCCGTGATAGAGAAGGAAGCTCTTGCTTTAATTTGGGCTCTACAACACTTTGATGTGTATGTTGGATCGTCAGTGGGACCGTTAGTGGTCTATACGGATCACAATCCTTTAGTTTTCTTGCACTCCTTACAAAACCCTAATCAAAGACTGATGAGATGGTGTTTATTTCTTCAGAGTTACCTGTTGGATATGCGTCATATTAAAGGTTCCGAGAATGTGACTGCGGATGCTTTGTCCCGTGTTCATGTGGTTTAGGACTTTAAAGTTTGTAATTTCTCTTTCTCTTTCTGTTTCTGTCTTAATATTGCTTCCTAGGCGCCAGGTTGCTGAGAGGAAGAGATGGGGAAAGGAGTGAAAAACAACTTTGATACCAACTGTCGTTTAAACTACTACAAATTTGGATTGTGGGATTTGTGTTTTTCTTTATTAAGACTCTGTGGTCTTTTTTTTAGGGGGGGGGGTGTGATGAGCCTCTGCGATGAGCCTCCATGTGTTCCTGCTTTGGTCGACCGGTGGGAGTGGCTAGGAGACTCATTGTTTCGGCTGCTAATGAATTCCACCTGTGTCTTTGGTTTAAAAGGAAGTGTGTGAGTGGAAAAGAGGAGTGATTGCCTTTGTGAGGATGTCCTGAGTTTGGTGCTCCTGGGTTAAGTTGTTTTGTTTTCTTTATTATATGATTTTGTTTTGGTTCTTTCTGATATTTTTACATCTTTTATCAGAAAGATGTTGCAGTAATTTTGTTGATTATTTTATTGTTTAATCTTACTTTTTCTATCTAGGTTAAATAAAACATTTAATTACCCTTACCAACCACCTAGTCCTCCTCTTATTTGTCGCGGCTCTGAGCCAGTCGTGACACTACGTACCCACCAAACGCGGGGCATCGCGTTACTCGCTCTAGATTACTTTTGGGATTTAACTTCGTGTCATGCTAATTTTTCGCTCGAGTTGAATATTTTCAACTTGGCGGAAGACGCGTTTGAAGCAAATAGTGCGTGTTTTCACAGCAAACACGCCACCCATATCGCGTCATTCGCATTGCCCCACGCGAGGACGCATTTCATCGTGTCTTTGCATTGACTGTGTATGTAATCTACTTGCGCAAATCGTTGAACTCGTGTTTGGTGTGTATGCCCCATTATGCTACGTACACACCAAAGGCGGGGCATCGTGTTACTCTCTCTAGATTACTCGCAGGATTTTACTTCGTGTCATGCGAATTTTTCGCTCAAGTTGAATTCATATGTATTTTAGGAGGTGGCTAATTTGTATTAATTCATCCGACAACATTTGTACGTTTTTTATTTATTTAAGATTTGCTTTTGCCCCTGTGACTTTTTTTAAAAATAATCTTACATTTTATATACGAATTAGCCAACTCGTAAAATACGAACGAATTTCCAATGAGATCAGGCTTGTATTACATTATTAACTGTTGTGTTTCAGGATAAAAGAGCAATGATCCCTGACTACATGAAAAGTTTTTTAAGTTCCACTTTCGAAAAAAAATTATCGAAGTTACACTGTCAACAATCTGGGAAAATTATGCAATATCATGCAATAAAGGTGTAAATTGGAAAGTTTATTGCGATGCGATACATTATCGTTTACCTCCGCTGGCGATGCAGTATTTGCCAGTACATCAAACGTTTCTTTGATCCAAATACGTTTCGATCCGATTTTATTAATTTATCGAAATTAATGTATTAATTTATAATTACTTTATTATTACGTGCCTAGTTAATTTACATTTTTAATAACTCTTAAATGCAACAAAAATATATAACATGAATATTTAATTTAAAAAGATAAAAAAGATAAACTTTTTAAATAAAGAAAAATAAATAATGAGGGAACTGTCACATAAAATCAAGCTTATGATGGCCACAGTCAAAGTCTTTAGTATTTCAGGTGGTGTTGGCAAAGGTTTTCTGCCAGTCTGTTTGTCCAAATCATTTTCCAAAAACCAAAATATTTCTAAACCCACGATTTGCATCCGATAACAGTCACATCGTCTTCTACCTCTTTCGCTGTGTTTTCGCTGCTATAACCGCTTTGTTGCATTCACTTGCAGACACACACGAAAATAAACAAAAATGTGCGCTTTGGCGGAAATGTGTAGATGAACGTTATGCTACGTACCCACCAAACGCGGGGCATCGTGTTACTCTCTCTAGATTACTCGCGGGATTTAACTTCGTGTCATGCGAATTTTTTGCTCGAGTTGAATATTTTCCACTTGGCCGAAGACGCTCTTGAGGCGAATAGCGCGTGTTTTCGCGACAAACGCGCCACCCATATCGCGTCATTCGCATTGCCCCACGCGAGGACGCGTCTGATCGTGTCTTTGCATTGACTGTGTATGTAATCTACTTGCGCAAATCATTGAACTCGTGTTTGGTGTGTATGCCCCATTATGCTACGTACACACCAAACGCGGGGCATCGTGTTACTCTCTCTAGATTACTCGCAGGATTTAACTTCGTGTCATGCAAATTTTTCGCTCAAGTTAAATATTTTCAACCTGGGTGAAGACGCTTTTGAGGCGAATAGCAGGTGTTTTCGTGGCAAACAAGCCGTCCATATCGCATCATTCGCATCGCCCCACGCGAGGATGCATCTGATCACCTCTCTGCATTAACTTTGTGTGTAATCTACTCGTGCAAATCGTTGAACTCGCGTTTGATGTGTATGCACCATTAGACAAGGAATGAGGATGCAGGGAGTGTAAAAATAAATGTACCTCATATCAATATTTTGTGTGTGGCATTGATGCATCGTATCGTTAGACATTTAATCAATGCATCGGTCCATATCAATGTATTGCTACACCCCTACCCTCCAATAACATTTCAATGTCCATTGACCACTCCAAGTCGTAAGGTACAACATCCCTGGACTTAATTTCATTAGAAAATCATGTACTTTAGTTCCGGTTTCAGTTTTGCCAGTCATTTCCGACTGAGGGGGCGTGTTTCAGTGGGATACCCTCTATATGAGGATGGTTGGATGTGTATTATGCCAATTACTAACTGTGGTCACACACTCCCCCATTTAGAATAATGTCGACTCGTCAATATTAGAACAGGGGTAACAATAACATGCATATGCGCCTGATTTAAGAACAATCAAAGCTTCACACGACACATGAAAACTTGAGCAGCAACTCGGTCTCCGTTCCAAACCATAGTGGCCTGCCTCACTGTCTTCATATTCAGCTTGTTTCTATGGCAGCATCTTCCCTGAAATGGAACCTGATAAGTGACTGAATTAAAGGCAGCAACTCCATTAGTCTCAGCCCCGGACAGCGCAGATTCCCGCAGTCCATTCACTGCTCGCTAGATACATATTCCACATAAAATTGGAAAGCACTTGCGAAAATTGCAAACTTCAATCAGGTTACCTGACTGCTATGCAATTTCCAGAACTCGCAGTGCACAAGTCAGTCCCCCAGGAAACCAAAGAGTGTTTAAAACATACAGTCGATACTTTGAGCTCTTCTGAGAAATGTGAGCAAGTTTGCTTGGCCCGTGCAATGTGATATATGAAGATTGTTTTGAGTTTAGTTCGAAGCAAGTAAAAATGGATATCTATACACAGAACTGCATATTCTGCTTTGTTTTCAAATAATCCTGTACATAATACTTTTCGATTACAAGCTCCTGTACAACATGAAACAGGTTTGTTACACAAAGATCTCAAGAATATATGTTTTACAAATGTATATACTTTGAAATATGTTTAAGATGAAAGCTTTACCAATCATTCAGAAAAAATCCCTTATAACCTTTGCATCTTTTGCACGCACAAGTTTTTTTTTTTTAATGTAGCCGTGTGACAAGCGCACTTAAATAAAGAGTGATGGGATTGGGACGTGACACGTGTCCAGGCATGGCGGTGCCAAAAACACGTTGGATAAAATGTAGGCAAGAGACATGGTTACGTTTTCTGCTTTGTTTTAGATGCAAAATGTGAACCGCCTGCCTAGCCTTTTAGGATGGGGTAAAATGGTGTCAGCAGGTAAGCGTGGTTTGGATCAGAGCCTGAGATGTTCTGGCAAAACTCACCTGTCCCAGACCTTCACGTTCCTGCAGTTGTTGCTGCAACATCCAGCTGATATCAAAGCTGTAAAGAAAATCAAGAATTTTATAAAACTATTCACAAGAAAAATAATATAATATAGCAGTTTACTTTCTCATTACAAACTTTGACACTGTGTGCATTGTGTTTCTATAGCTCAATTGGTAGAGCATTGCTGTAGCAGTGCAAAGATCACAGAGTCTCGCAATCTGATAAAAATGTTTACATGCAGCTTAAAGGACGCATATTATGCACATATTTACAAGATGTAAAATAACTCCCAGCTGTGCCTAGAATGTGTCTGTGAAGTTTCAGCTCAAAATACTCCACAGATCATTTATTATGTATACTAACGTATACAGGAAAATCGGGGCTTATGAGGGTTGAAAATAGATCTGATTTCTGTGAATACAGTCTGAGACTATAGTATATTTAGCCCCATTAGCACTACAACGTGCTAACAAACACATTTAGAAAAGCTTTTGGGTAAAATGAACCACTCAATCAGTGGCTGTGGGCGGGGCTTTATCAATGTGACATCACATTAACAAGAGAATCAAAACAGCATGTCTAAGGAGACTGCCTTGGTTTAATGCTTCCAACACACTTTTATTCCGACTCAGTTTCTCTTGTACACGTGCCTAGACTAACAGACTGTGAACCTGTCTGCTTTTCCCATATGCCACCCCGTCAAACCGCACACACACACATACTCAGGCAGACATAGTGACAGTCTTTTGAGGCTGAAACCTTACGCTGAGAAGAGTAAGAACATAAGATGCTATATCATACTGTCACGTCTACCTTCTCGAAACGTGCCGAGCAGCATGCACATGAGCACCTTTCATTGACGGGTTAAACGGAGGTTAGTGAGCGTTTCTCGCTGCTCAAAGACATTCAATCCTAATTCAGATACAGCCACTGCACATCCATTCTGTCTGAGATCACATCCATTAAGCCGCCATCGATAGTGCTCCGTTTCATTCACTGCCCTGGCATCCTGCTTCTGTTGGTTCATCTCGTTTCATCTCATTATCACATTTGCCTGAGGCACACACACGCAGCCGGCCATTAAAGATTCATGCCAGTTTGTGGACCTCGAAGAAACGTTTTAAGGGGATTTGACAGACATCCTGATCCTGGCCTGTTCAACGTGAATGTGAACGCAGATAGAGTGTGAAATAACAAAAGAGGAATCGAGAACGCAAACCAAACCTGAGAGAAGTGGCACGGGAACATTTAAAGTCTGTAAAGTTATTTCAGAGAATTGTTTTAAACTCATTCCCCGCCAGCCTTTTTTTTTAAAGATGCCCGAAAAGTTTCACAAAATGCCTTCCAGAAAAATGTTCTTCTAAAAATATATAAACATGCAAATATATCAAAAGAAAAGACCCTCTGCTTTCAAACAAACAATAAACAAACAAACAAACAAAAAAAACTGTTTCATCCTATCTATATTTTTTCTCTGCTTATAAACTCTTAAATATGGGTATTTTTCTTTAAAAAAAATTTTTAGCAAAAAGCTGAAATAATTGCATTTTTGTGAAAAGAATTTTGTGTGAGATCAGATTCAGAACGATTATCTGCCACTGACTACTACACTGTCCATTAAAGTTTATTAAAATTAGAAAAATCCTGGAATGTTTTCCTCAAAAAACATAATTTCTTCTTGACTGAACAAAGAATGGTATTGAGTAAAAAAAAAGCCATGGTAGTGAGTAAATTATCAGGATTTTTTTTTTTAAGAAAATTGACTAATCCTTTAATTGAAGAGATAACTCGTCAATGGCAGGAAAAGAGTTAATAATGCAGAACTTTAATGGAGCGTGCACACCAAGGCGTTTACGCCTGTGAATGTTTTCAATAGTTTCTAAAGGATGGACCGCGTATTGTCCGCACTAAGGGGTTGTGTACACCAAAACTTTTTACGCCCGCGGCCGGTGCATGTTTTCAATTGTTTCCAATGGAATCTCAGCGTTTTTCAAATAAGCCAGCAGCTAGCGGGTTTTTTCCGCGCTGAAAACCGGCGCTCGGCGGTTTTTCCGCGCTCGGCACTGAGCGTCGAGAGTTGAAAGAGATTCAACTTTGGGAGAAAAGCTCCGCTCGTCAATGTCAGTTCTCACACGGCCGCCCAATCACAGTGGAGGAGGGGCGGGACATTACCACAGCAACCAACCGGCTCGCAGCTGAAGTATCACAGCTACCAAAGCGCTCAGCTGAAGAAAGCTGGCACTCAGCTGAAAAACAGCTGGCATTCGGCGTCCTCAAGGCGTTTTCAGCCGCGTTTAAAAGTTTTGGTGTGTCCAGCCCCTAAGAGTTTAACCCAAAGTGTCAACTTTGGGTTAAACGCTGAGCTCGTCAATGTCATTTCTCAGTCGGCAGTCCAATCACAGTGGGCACGGGACAAATATCACAACAACCAACTGGCACATCATTCAACGACTGATAAACAAAGCAGAAGTATCATAGCAACATATCAAGCGCTCAGTTGTAAAAAGCTGGCAAGCGCCTACAGTCGGCGTCCGCCTGGCATTTTCAGTCGAGTTTTAAACGTTTTTGTGTACACGTCCCTTTAGGCTTAATATAATATAATTTAAACAAATGAGTTAGAAAAAAATCCTCTCTCTCTCTCTCTCTCTCTCTCTCTCTCTCTCTCTCTCTCTCTCTCTCAAACACACACATACAATGCTTCTATTAAACAGAAATTATGAAAGACTGTCTTATATTTTACTGTAAGGCCTTCATTTGTTGTAAGGCCCCCACTGATTCTTGAAAAATAAAACAAATTATCAGAAGGTTCATATTCTTATTTTAAACTTAGTGGCTCACACATTTCTTTTAGGTATAAAGACATGTGGGGACTTAGCCACATAGTAAAGTCTTTGTAAAAACTCAATCCTCACACAAAGCCATGACTCAACAATGAGCTGAGCTGCTAACACAGCTAGACATAAACGCGTTTCCATCAGCGTAAAACAGGGATTATGAGAGATTGTCCTATATTTTCAGAGATCATTGGAACGCTTAAGCTCCAGACTCCAGAGGAGGGCCACAAAATTCTCCTGTCTGTTACAGGAGCGTCAACTTGTTTTCCTGTGAATTATGAGGAATAATTAATTAGATTAATAATGTTATAAATAGACTCTTATGTCTGTAAACATCCTTTCTACCTGCTGCTTTCAGACGAGAGCATCTGGCATCTATCATCAAAGGCATCATTTCACATAGTTTCATAAATGCTCAGCTATAACAACACAGATGTTGGCTTCATCCGCATCTTTAACAATAATTACTGTAAGTGCTTAATGTGCTATAAAACACTAAAAATACAAGAATTTTACCATCATAAGTAAAGTCTATATATTTGCAGCTATACACATTTAAATCCAATTTTTACTTCTGGGAAAATGGATAAAACAAATTGATGTCTCATCTTGCATTCAGCCTCTCCAAATGTTTGTCGAGGACAAATAATGTCTAAACTGATTTGTGAACCTGTCTGTGAAATCTAGACTAAAGTCGAATAATCTAATTATGAGATTGGGAGCATCAAATCTTGATGAATCTTGAAATCTTGATCTTACTCAGTCAATATTAAAGATATCAAGATTATATTTTCATAGGAATTGTCTTTACATTATGTAGGATGATTTTAAAATCAGCATGGTTACTTTAAAGACGCCTTTCCACTGTACACGACAAATGACAGCCCCCCAAAAAAGGGGGAAAGTCACACAGGGGCTGCGTGGGCTGCCAACCATTTGGGAGTGCATAATTTTTGAATCCGTAAATAAAAAATAAAAAAACGTGTGCGACACGCTGACCGGAAGTGGTGTATTTCATTGTGTTCCAATGGTGAAAATGATTAATTATGAATCCTTTTTTGATTAACTATATTAGTAACACTTGGATATATGCATAACTGTTTATTGTTTCATTCATTTGCATTCATTTAGTTATTCCACTTTGAAGGCTCTTGCGCAGAAATGGGCTCCTCTCCCATTTTGACATGGATTTACAATTAAACTGAACTCTCATTACGACTGCCACTAGGGGGCGAACACCCACAATCATGTCCAAATGCGGCATACAGTGGAAAAACAATATTGACCTTCTAGTTGAAAAAGGAGCCTCATATGAGATTCATTCATTCGCATTCGGAAATCGATTATTTACGTCTGGCAGAGATGACGAGCGGACACCATAACAGCCAAAGTCAGTTGTACAAAACCTTTCTTTTTAGTAAACTCTGTGTACACAAACAATGTTCTCAATGTTCGCGTTCATGAGTAGAGATCCAGGTGATACTTCGAGCAAAGTTTCATGTTGTGTCGCGCCTTCTTAGTAATAAAATAGTGGTAGTTCGGTAGCCGCGGACAGCGGCTGGAAGAACGCATCAGGGATCATGTAGGCATCACACCCTAACCAAGATATATTTTTTTAAAGTAGCGTTTCTTTTCATGACAGTCGAGATGCGACATGTTGTCTTTCGTAGCCCTTTACTGTATCCGTAAGGATCATAGACAGGAAAAAATAAGAAATCCGTAAATCGTAGCAAGCTAGCCAATGCTTGTCAGTAGCCTACTGGTACTCGGTAGGTCCTCAAGATGGCGGCATGACGTAAAAGGTCACATGACTGATTTCCATCTATAGGTGCTCTTTAGTAAAATAGTAAAAGTTTGGCCGCATCATATTTACATTTTTAAAATCCGTAGTTGAAGACCCCTGGCCTACAATATGTCATGAACTAAAACGTTAATAAAGCCACTTGAAGGGGTCTTAAATATAATGCTCTCACACTGCATCATATAAAGATTACCCACAATGCCTCTCTCACAGACATGCTAACTGAAGGTCATTGCACATTCATGACTGTATTAACTCATGTTCCTTCAGGCAGTGTCACGATCTTATGCCGGTTTTATGCTCGCCTCGCCGTGCTGCTGACCCGTTCATAGTGTATAAAACAAGAGCAGTAATGTATGCGTCCTGGATTCTCGCTCATAAAAGTGTCTTCGTAAGAATGCTCTGTTTTAAAGCAGGCATATTCAGATCTTTTATACTTTGTCAGTGTTTCTGAAATTACTTGACACCTCAAATATGTCTTCCTTATCACCTGCCTCCATTTAGCTATGGAATGCCCCATTCACACTATTTTATAATTTTGATTAATTTATAATCAAATAAAGGTGCACCTTAAAGAGATGCATGTGAGGCCCGAGCTTCAAGGGTTTTTGTAAAAACTCACAATCCTCGCACAAAGCCATGACTCAACAGTCTGAGCTGAGCCAGCCGTGTAAATCCATTATGGTACCCGTGACTAAGACCTCAGTGTAATATTCTTACTTGGGAAAACGAAATGCTGGAAAATGGTTCACAATGAAAGAATTATAGGACATTTTGTCACCCGCCAGATCTTGTTTCTGTTCCTTTCATCTGCTTAAAGCATTATGCTGCCTAAATAACACTATTGCACTCTGTAGCATTTTCATGCATGAGCTTCACTTTAAGAGACCACACATCATTCAATACATTTAACATTCCAGTCAGTATTTCAAAAATATTTGTTTTTGTTTAGATTTAAAACTAATAACTAAAATTGAGTGGTTTAAGTACTATTCTTCCCTGTTAAAAACATTATTATGATTTCATAATATTATGATGTTACATCACTCATAATGGCATAGCATACTTATTTAAAGCTATTGTTATATTAGTGACCTTTAAATATATGAGTACATGTTAAATCTAAAAAATATTAAACATCAAAATTGCTTCGAATGTAAACTTTGTTATAAAATGTCAGATAAAGTGAGAACTTGAATGCTCCTCCATGTCAGTCCACGAGAGCCGGGCACATGCAGATGTGTCTTAAAAGAAAAGTGGGGGAAAGGTATTAGTCTACTGTATCAGATGAGATAAACAAAGGCTCAGGGCTAAATTTAGAGCTGAAATCAGAAGGGGGTATCTCCCAAGGTCACGGAGAAGAGCACGTAACACAGCATGAGCATGCTCACATTAAAACACACACACACGCACACACAGTAACTGACAAACAGGTCTGTCTAAACCACAGGCTTCCCCGGAGATAGAGAGTTTGAGTTTAAAGAGGTCTGACTTTATATTATTGGGAAATGGCTGGAGTTGTGTAATGGCTCTTTTGTCTCAGCTTTAAAAGCCTCTCTTATCTACGGTATTAGGGAGGTCTCGAATTTGCCATGATTTAGACTTCGGTAGCCGAGAAAGAAATCTGACGAGTTTCAAAACTTTCGCTTGAGCTTTAAAGCAGGGGGACAAAAAGAAAATTACAGAACACATTATTTAGCCTGATAGATATCACATAATTTTTTATAAATCATTCATACTACATTTGGATAAAATCGTCAGCACTATAGAAAACTTAATCTTTCTATTGTTTAAAACAAACTTAAGGGGCCCTATTTTAACGATCTGAAACGCAAGTGCGAAGCGCAACGCGCAAGTGAGTTTGTGGGCAGATCTTGGGCGCTGTTGCTATTTTCCCGGCGTGAGAAATAACTCTTGCGCCAGGCGCAAATCAATAAGGGGTTGGTCTGAAGTAGGTTCATTATTCATAGGTGTGGTTTGGGCGTAACGTCAAATAAACCAATCAGAACACTATCCAACATTCCCTTTAAACGCAAGGGCGCAAGTTCCGTGGCGGGTTGCTATTATTATGACGGATTTACCAGGCGCACGCCAGGAGCGGTTCATAGCCGAGGAGACCGACGTCCTTGTACGGGAGAATCCCAAGCTTGCCAGCATAAATCGGGCACGCCGTGTAACGGGAGGTGGATCTGCCTCAGGACCTGACGCCAGCAGAGGACATCGCTGCGTCCACCCTCACCGCTGAAAGGGTTTGGGGGCTTTGAAATCGGACCCAAGAAACGCAAGGTCCAACCCCAAAGTAGACTAACAAATCAAGTTCATATACATTAAGGTTTCTTATGAAAACATTTAAATTATTATTTACATAAAATAAACGTAATACAGCCACACAACAAACTTATGAAAATATTTTAATCGTTATTTGCATGAGAATTTTTTAACGCAGCCACACAATAAACAAAAACTATCACCACAATGCTCACCACTACGATTCCCCTTATCTCGTGTATTAATATTTTTTAGTGTAACAATTTATGATTTGCAAAAATAACTGTTGCATCTGTGTAGATTAGATGCAAAGTGTATGCGCGTTGTGCAAGCTATACATTATGGTCAAGCAAGCGCCCTTAAAATAGCATAATGAACAACGCGCAACGCGCCACTGACTTTAAACTTTTTTTTTCTGGTCAGTGGCGCAATTGTTTTTTGAAACTGCAAAATAGCATCAGAGATGGTTTGCGCCGGAACACGCCTCTTTTTTTGCGCTGAACCGCCCAGGGAGCGCAAGTTCATTCCCTAGTTTGTCGACGTGCGTCTGTGGAGGGAAAAACCCGCTGTGCGCCGGGGCAAAATACGAATGATACATGCGTCACTGACAAAGTCAATTGCGCTGGGTGCAAGATAGAGCCCAAGATGTTAGCCTAGCAAAAATAACACAATGCTCTTATTTTATAGATCTATGATGCAAAAATACTTTTTGAAATACAATTTTTTAATAATGTTGCATTTTGACAGATAAGTTTATGGTCAGTTCAGTATTATATAAAATATAGCTTTTTATATAATGACAACATTAATGCACAACAAGAGAGTTTAAGCGTATTGAACATTGGTTGCCATGGGTACGTTGCCCTGTGACTTTCGTAATTGCGTAAGTTCAAGATAGCATTGTTACCGGAAGCTAGTAATTATAGTTTATAAAGTTTAAAATATAGATATTTTTCTTACAAAATCGCATCGATTACCCGCAGAAGACCTTTATTAACCCCCTGGAGCCGTGTGGATTACTTCTGTGAAGGATGGATGCACTTTTGGGGGAGTTTAAAGTAAGAAGTTGTTCCCTGATCCCTGTTTTCTACCGTTACAAATTGGAAAAGCAAGGATATTTACTAAAATAACTCCAATTGTGTTTGTCTGAAAGATGATGAACGTGTATCTCGGATTGCTTGAGGGTGAGTAAATCATGGGGTAATTTTGATATTTGACTGGAGTACGCTTTTAAGGCACAAAATGTTGTATATTTTACATTATATAACAGTTCTTTCTGGTTCTTGGATCTGATTGGCTAAGAACCCTTCCCAGACGTGTGATATTCTACTGATAACATAACCTTAACTGCTTCTACCCTTGTTTAAAGGCTTCTTTAAACATATCTGTGACTGGAAAAGCTGCCACCAGAGCGGATAGTCACACACACATCCATGGGCACAAACGCTGTTTTTAAACACTTTTCGTGTTTCTCAATAAGTTTGTAAATCAGTCTGTGAATTCCAATCGGAAGTGATTACCCCTATGCCCTAATCCTTTCGAAGATCAGAGCTCTTGGATGTAAATTTCGAGGGAGTACCACAATGATGTCACATCGTGTGAAAGATTAAAATACACTTGGCGAATAAAGCATTGGAAACAATCATTTTCTCCTTATCTGTAGCGTCTGTTTACACATCTCTCCTCCCATAAGTGCCATTAAATGGACGCAAAAACGCTGTTTGGAATTGCAGGTAAGGACACTGGCTCACTATGCATTGGGATGATTACACTTGACACTTGATTTCTTATTTTCTGGTGACGTGACTGTTAAAAGACATTGTGAGATATCACCACTGATTTTTATAAGCATTCAGAAACATCTCTCTGACTTGGTTACAATAAAAACCACTTAATTATTCTGTTTTATGTGGTACTGACAAGAACAAAGTCAAGTAATAAAGCGATGCTCGTACTGCGTTAAGATTAAATAGAAAATCTATAGTATCTAAATATAGTTTTATAAATTTTTACCTCGTGCCAAAACAATAACAAAAACACTATGGGCCCTATTTTAACGATCTGAAACGCAAGTGTGAAGCGCAAAGCGCAAGTGACTTTGTGGGCGGATTTTGGGCGCTGTTGCTATTTTCCCGGCGGGAGAAATAACTCTTGCGCCAGGCGCAAATCAATAAGGGGTTGGTCTGAAGTAGGTTCATTATTCATAGGTGTGGTTTGGGCGTAACGTCAAATAAACCAATCAGAACGCTATCCAACATTCCCTTTAAATGCAAGGGCACAAGTTCCATGGCGGGTTGCTATTATTATGACGGATTTACCAGGCGCACACCAGGAGCGGTTTACAGCCGAGGAGACCGACCTTCTTGTAAGAGCAGTCAAAGACAGAGAAGCTGTTTTATATGGGGATAGGAGAAACCTGCCCAAATCAGCGTAGGTTAAACAGGCGTGGGAGGAAATAGCCACAATTGTCTCATCAGCTGGCATCCCCATCGTTGCGCCAAGCCCTACAATGATGTCAGGAGACGGGGGAATCCCAAGCTTGCCAGCATAAATCGCGCACACCGTGTAACGGGAGATGGATCTGCCTCTACACATGACCTGACGCCAGCAGAGGACATCGCTGCGTCCACCCTCACCGCTGAAAGGGTTTGGGGGCTTTTGAAAATTGTCTTCTATAAATATATAAAGATAATCTATGGCATGATTTTCATATCAAAAGCTGCCCTACATCCAGCAATAAATGAGAATAAGATTCGGATCATGAGTTGGATATTTAAGTTTGGTACTTAGCCAAAAAATATAACAAGGATTGTATTGTGTACAGCGCCGTTATTTAATGTAGATGAACTTTGTAAAATAAACCTACTGTTGTGTTTCTAACCATGTGATTTGAGCCACATGAATAAAAAAGCAAAAAATATTTTCTTAAAGAGGATTATCCCGACACAACGTTCAAATGCAGATCTTGTTTAAATCCCACAACAAATATAAGCATTTTTTTGCGAAAGCACAACAAAGCAACTTCTGTGGAGATATCAGCGTTTTCATCCCGCATATTTGCAAACAGTCAACCAAAGCTCTTATGTCACAAAGTGTGATATAATCTGTGATGTAACAGTGATATAACTCCAAACTTTAGTGAAACTAACTACACCTGCGTGGGTACCATGACTACAACGGTAGTATACATCCTCACAATGTACTTTGAGTCAAAACAGCATTAGCTTACATAAACACCAAATGAGCGTTTTTGAGGTGTAAACTGCAGGAAATGTAGGGACAATATGGAGGTGTGCAGGGTCACTTGACATGAAGTTTTCCCTATGGGGCTGACACCAGAACTGGCGCTGTGACAGTGACAAATGAACACAGCAGCTATACAGACACGCAGGACAATGCTGAACCCACAGCATCCGACCACAACAACAGTTGTTTTGTTACCAATTGCCCCGTTTTACCTAAAAGCCATTCTTAAGGCCCTTATACCATTTCTAAAACCATTATTATCCAATTATTGATTCCTTTTGAACTATAATTGAGCGAGAGGGTGTTATTTTGATATGGACGTTGTTATGATGACTTATAGAGCGAGAAAACCAATTCAACTCCTCCACAAGCTAGCCGAAGAAGATCTTCCCTGGTCTTTCGAGTTATTTAAAGAGCATCAGTCTGATGTTTCATCTTTAGGAGAAGCTAATGAATGCAAAGTGAGACACATCTTTCACCTTGAGGTGAGGGTTTTATGGGCGGTGTGGACCATAGGCTGCTACTCAGCATCTTCCCCGGCAGAAATCGTTATGTGTGAACGTGGGATATTCACATGGCACAAAGTCTGTTTTGATATTCAACATTTCTCATAATAAAAGCTGCGTTTGTTTGTTTAGAAAAAATCATGTGGGATTTGGGAAATCAGCACTGCTTTCATCTTCTATAAGCTAATTATTTCATTAATCACATTTCATTAATTGCCTGGTGAATCGGAGAAGCAACAGGTGGAAAATGCATTCAGCTGAATTAAGAATGCTGGGTTGTTTCAACCCATGGTCACGTCAAATGTGGACAACTTGGACCTATGGGTTTGTCCATAATGTAAGAGTCAAAAATACATAAAATGTGTGCACGTCCAAAACCATAACTGTCCCCAAAGACTCACAATGTGCCTGACGGTCAAATCATTTTATTAACATTTTCATTTGTCAGTATTGGTCCCAGCCATGAGTTGAAACCACCCAGTCCTTATATTTGTGACCCTGGACCACAAAACCAGTAGTACGGGTATATTTGTAGCAAAAGCCGAAAAATGCATTGTATGGGTCAAAATTATCAATTTTCCAATATATCATACATCAATGGAAAGGTTTTGTGGTCCAGGGTCACATTTATGTATGCATTCAGCATTCATAAATATCCCATAAAAGTATTAATAAATTGACCCACCATTAACTCCATTGTAAATGCTGCGATGGTGTGGAGACAGCTCATCTCCCGCCAATCTCCGTGGCGACGTCTCTCGACCAGGGCTGCCGAACTTCCCGTGTTCAGGGCCCATGCTGTACTGGTGCCTCAACATCTCAGGGCTTCCTCCCATTTTGCATTTGTCATGATGAAGCTCTGTTCCCAGCAGGACCTGTCTAGGTTCCGGGCTGCAAGGTCCGCTTCCTAAACTTCCCCTGTGCCTTTGCATGTAGAGCTCTGGATTCATGGCCTGATGGTGCTTTGGGTGAGTCTCCGGGCTCCTGTGGCCCAGCGACCGGGCGTACTTTTCCGGACTCAGCCCCCGAATTAACCGGTGATCAGGCACGGATATGGAGCCACAGCGAGGCCGGCAGGGTTGGGGCAGTACGAAGGGATACTCCAAGCTGGTGCTTCTGTGTCGAACAGGAGGGTCGGGGCTGGAGATCTCTCCGCGGTCTCCTTTCCCTAAACGAGACTTCTGGAGATCCGGGCTGCTATTGCCAGTTCCTGCACTGGATGGCTGTGGCTGCTTATGGTGTGGATGCTCGGAGCTGTCGGCACTACCGGCACTAGACGTGCTGCTTCCGTCCCCCACGTCCCGCATCAGTCCGGGTACCAGAAGCCCGCTTTGGCTGTCGATGGAATTGCGACATCCAACAGAACCCGTTCCGCCGTGGCCTCCGCTACCTCCCTTCTCCTCATCTATCAGCACGCAAAGCTCCCTGAGCTCCAGGTTCTCCCGTATCACCTCCTCCTGCTTGCGCTCCAGTTCTGTCAGCTTCTGAAGATACAGCGCCACCTCCTTACGCATGACGCTGGCGCTGAAGCGACCCAGACGCTGCCACTCGCGCGACACTCGTTTGCCTTTCTGCCGGTCATCGTCTAGGAAGCAGCACAGGTCTCGCAGTTCACGATTGTCATCTTGCAACTTCTGATTTACCTCCTTATCATCATCACAAGAGATAACACGAATAATATATCATTAGAAAAGTGTACATTTATATAATTAAATTATAATTATTTTGCATATATAAATGCACACACATGCATGCATAAATGTAGTTAAGAAACATTTACACACACACATTTTATATTATATATACATAAAAATATATACATAAATAACATTTTACTTAAATATATACATGTATGCATTTATTTTTATATAGCCTTTATAATAGCCTAATAATTACACACAATACCCACACAAAAATATAATATGCAAACATATTTTTTGACAGTCCTAATGTAAAAATGTTCTGGATTAACTTAACCCAATAGCTGAATTTGTGCTTTTTTAGAGTGTTGGGATTTCTGCCTGTCTCTACCTATGTCTCTAAACTTAAATGTTATTTTTCCCTTTCAAGAATGTGTCATGAAAAGTTTGGAAATGTAGCTGAAAGGGGTTGATCAAGCAAAATAAAACTATATTTAGGCCTTATTGTTCTCTCTTGATTTTAAAGCATTCCTTAAAGACATAAGCTAATCTTACCGCAGTGCTGCCTTGTTGCACCATGTGCACACACACACACTTTTTCGTTTTTATACTGAGCTAATGGCCTGAGCCTATTTCTATTACCTGACACCCACACACAACAGGTGTGACACAGTTAAAATATCCATAATATGATTAAAAACAAAGCTAATAATATCAGTGGTACTTTCAAAGTTGTTTGTATAAGACGCATATTCTGCGCATCCTCACTGCGCTCTGGACGCAGGTGCGCTCCAGACAAACGCCCATTTGCTCACCTTCAGCCCCCGGATCTCATTCAGATGCAGCTGGAGGCTGCGGTTCACCTCCCGAATCAGATTGCTGTGGTCCAGTATAGCGCTCATTTTATCGGATTCAGACCTCCGGAGACGCTGCACCAGCTCCTCCTTGCTCCATTGGAGGAGCTCCTCGTCGGTGAGGTTGGTAATGCTTTCTGCGGGACCTTCCGATCCAGCCTTGGATCCAGACAGCTGAGGCTGTGCTTGCTGAGGTTGTGCTTTCTCCATCAGAAGAGATGCTGATGTGATACCAGGTGCTGATGAAATATTAATGAGGCAGTCAGCATCCGCTGTTTTAGGTGGAGTCAGGGAGATGGAGAGCGCATCGTGGAGTGACGCCTGTATCCGGTGCCCTTAGAGTGGGAGTCGCCTCGACTTTTCCCAAAGCAACAGCTGATGCAGCTTACGAGCGGAAGGGAGGGCGGCATACAGAACGAGTCCACCCCGGTTATTCAGCATCGACACCCGTGCATAGTTCTTGTAAGTTTAAATAAGTGGTCGTTTAGGTTGACGTGGCTGCTTTCAGGCGGCCCGGTGCGCTTGCCTCCGTCCGTCTGTGCGCGCTCCAGCATCCTCATGGAGGCGAAGGAGAGACGGCAGCATCCTTAGCGAGGGAGAGCCCGGTAGAAATGAGCGTGCGTGACTGCAGCTGCTAAGCTCTCTCTCTCTCTCTCTCTCTCTCTCTCTCTCTCTCTCTCTCTCTCTCTCTCTCTCTCTCTCTCGTTGTGTGTGTGTGTGCTTTCTGCATGTTTGTGCAACTGAGTTGCTAGCGGTGATGCTGCTGTAAACGGTACAGTTTGTTTTCAGCGCCATCTATAGACACTTTTTTATTTACACATAGACTAAATTGTTGCATTTAGACTTTTCTCATTTAAACATAAAACAGAAAATTAAACCCCATCTTATTAAATATGCACAAATTGCATGGCAATATAACTCCTGCTGTTGACGTCACGCAGTCTAAACTCCGCCCTTTTTAAAGCGCTTGAGCGCTGTACCATATCGATAGTGGTTGAACAATAATTTTAAACAAGACTGTTCCAGACAAATCTTACTACTTCAACATTTTGTATAAGGGTTTTATGTTTAAAAGTTACTTAGAAATGACAGGAAAAAGTTTACAATGTGGAAAATAACTGGGCTGATACACTAAAAAATATGTTGATTTTTAGTTGTTTTATTTTATTTTTAAAAAATGAATTTTTGGAAGGTCTATTCAGGCTTATAGCAAGCCCTCCATACTTATTGCATTTTTATACCACTGCCATAAATAAGTTAAATTCAATATTATTTAAGGGAACGTGCATTAATACTTTGATTGGACTGTTTATACATTAGAATGTAAATACATTACATCTAATAAGTCTATTTTTTGTGCAATAATACCTTGTTTGCAACACACTGCTTATCTATTCTTGTTGCTATTTCAAGCTTGTTGTTGAGTGTTACTTTTTGTATACTGTTAATGTGTGTTATCTCCACAGGGAGTTGCACTTGAATGTCGCTGCAACAATGACAATGAAAGCATTCATTCATTCATTCATTCATTCATTTTAATTGTTTTTCAGGCCCCCTTGGAGGTCTCTTAAGGTCACCCAAAGGGCCTGGCCCTTTTGTTGAAAAACATTGATCTACCACTGTGAAGAGGTGGAGTTAGCAAGGTGTTGGGATACTGGAAGATCTAACACCAGAGTAAGATAAGCAATGGTTTATATTGTTTATTATAGATTAAATAGACAAGTTAATCTCCTTAATCTCCATAAATATTTTTATATCCAATATTTAAATTAGGGTTTTCTTTACTAATAATAATATATTATAATAATATATATACTAAACAATATTTCACATAAATGTCACCTTTAACTAGAAGTTACTAAAAATGTGATAAGTATTTTTGCTTTTGTCTTAAGCTTATAAAATCAGTATAAATATAGTATAGATTTCACTTGTAGTCTATATATTTATTGTTATTAATATTATATTATATTATATTATATTATATTATATTATATTATATTATATTATAATATTACATTATATTATATTATGCAACACTCCTTTATCAGAATCTGAGTCAACTGTTTGCCACACACAAAGAATTTGTATTTATGTTATATAAATAACCTCATGATTAACCCGTCAAAATACAGCTTGTCCTACACTTTAAATCCGTGGTATTAAAAGTATGTGAGTAATTTAAGGTCACAGGTGTTTTACGCAAAACTTATTTCCATCACAAGCGGCGAGGCTGCGCATCTACGCACAGATATTCAATACTGCGACGAAACGTTCAGCTGACGTCAGAAGGCAGCAGCCAATCGCCGCGCGCGGAGTGTGTAGTAACACGTCACTCTACGGAGCTTCAGGAACCGGCCGGGGGCGAATCCTGATTCCTGTTCGACGACCTGCTTCACACTATTCAATGTGGGTGTAATTGGGCTTAATTTTATTACAGACATCGGATCTCGTCGATTAATAAGGTATGTCCGTCGTTTCGTTTCGAGAATACCGTGGATGTGTTAGATTTAATGGCATCCCTCTGTTTCACGGAAGTTATGCTAGCCTGTTAACGGGTGTTAGCATTAGCATTATGTTTTGACATTAGTGATTGGGAAAACCTTTGGAATAAATGCTCTTTACAGGTTTAAATATGCCTTTTTAATCTGGTATAGGCACAGTGCGACGGAAATGCGAGTAAACGTGACGTCTTTATTATATTTACAGTATGGGTGTTACTGTAATACACTAACAGTTACATGATTAAATCCTGAATTAATGTCATAACGTGGCATTTAAGAGGTGTCAGACGGTTATTATTAAGCCTCTCAATGTGCTGACTAAGAGTTTATTTTCCTCTTATTTGTGAATTTGGCTTAGGCAATGTGCAAAATGTATAATTTTGGGTGATAGGTTCATACCTATCTGGAATCTCTAACATTGTGTAACCAAACAGTCAATACAGATATTGGATCATGATTTGCCCTGTATGATTTAGGATAGGGATTTTCAATGAAGCCTGTAGTCTACCTCTCTGCATCCAATTCTCCTTTCAATGCAAGTTTCTGTAATATTTGAAATTGATTTGTGATTAGTCAGCAAATCTTTGTCTTCAGGTGAGTATTCAGCAAGAGGTGTGAACTTTAGTAAACCTAAGTACGGGTGGCTCAAAAATACTTTGGCTTTATTCTGCAGCACCTTTACGCATATCTTTGTTGAACAAGTTTTTTGTGATGCGTCAAGCGTGGCAAGGACACCCTCTCTGACGCGGCTTTCTTCAAAGATAGACGGTTGTGTAAAATAAATATTCCTATTCAAAAGAAAGGAATTTGAAATCGCATAGCTGACTTGGGCGACACGTACTCCTGTACCTGTGTTTAATTTTACCAAACCTACTCTACCAGTTTAAAGCCACAACCCACAAGGTGTGGTTTGATGTTATAAAGTCCTTTGTGGTGAATGTGTGTTCAGTTTATGCCTTTCTCTGGTCGTTCGCAGTTGTTCACACTGTCATGGCGACCTACCAAGAGTTCATCCAACAGAACGAGGATCGGGATGGAATACGGTGCAGTTGGAACCTCTGGCCCTCCAGCCGCCTGGAGGCCACACGGCTAGTGGTTCCCGTTTCGTGTCTTTACACGCCTCTCAAAGAGAGACCGGACCTGCCGCCCATTCAGTACGAGCCGGTACTGTGTAGCCGGGCCAACTGCAAAGCTGTACTCAACCCGCTCTGGTAAGGACTGAGTCACTTTTCGGGAAACTGTTGAAACGGTTTGTGTAGTGTGGTGTTGTTGTATGTCAATACCAAGTGGGGCTTTTTGGAGTAATCCCTGTGATTGGGATATTGAATGACTAATCGGATAGATTTAGGCTGAAAGTCTGAAGTCTGATTTGTTGGACTTTTATTGGATCAAGTCTGATGTCTTTTGTTTTTAACTTAAGGTTAATAAAATTCTGATTTGTCTAAATTCGATCTTCTAGTCTTGCTAATGATATTATTCGTGCTATTTATCCACATTGTCATTGTGTATGTTAATAGAATCAGGTTAGTTCACTGTTAATTTAATTTGGCGACTAAAAGGAAGACTATTGTTGTCTATTGTGTTCATTCAGGTGCTAATTATTGTCTATTACTAATGAATACCTACTTATACAGCTTTTTAATACTTTCCGATTTTCTTTTGTAGTCAAGTGGACTATAGAGCAAAGATATGGGCCTGCAACTTCTGTTTTCAGAGGAACCCTGTAAGTATACATCAGATGAATAACCTAATATTCGACTTTATCTACGTGCGACCCAGTAAATAAATACGAATCTGTTTCTTTCCAGTTTCCTCCATCATACGCTGGCATTTCAGAAGTGAATCAGCCTGCCGAGCTCATGCCTCAGTTCTCCACCATTGAGTACATAGTGCAGGTAAATAAATACATTTACACTGTGTACTCTGTACGGGATACATACAGAAAACTCCCTTTGCTCACAGATAGCATCTTGTTAAATGCTGTGTTGTCTTTCTATGAAATGATAACACTGCTATCACATTTATTTATTTAAAGTTCATTTGTCTTTCCTAAACTAATATATGCTCTGTAAATGCAAATCCAGGGTAAATGAGCCTAAACAAAGTGTTCGCAGCACAAAAGGTCATGGTGCCCAATGCTTAAATGTAAATGCGTTTCTTTTCAGCGTGGACCCCCCACACCTCTCATCTTCCTCTATGTGGTGGACACATGTTTGGAAGAGGAAGACCTCCAGGCTCTGAAAGAGTCCTTGCAGATGTCCCTCAGCCTGCTGCCACAGAACGCCCTGGTGGGTCTCATAACCTTCGGTCGCATGATCCAGGTCCACGAGCTCACCGGCGAAGGTATCGCTAAGAGCTACGTCTTCCGTGGCACGAAAGAGCTCACCCCAAAACAGATACAGGTTAGTTGTCAGATCTTTATTATTGAGGTGTCATTTATAACACTTCAGTTGGGTTAAGCAAATGTGTCGTGTATTTGCAGGAGATGCTGGGATTGATGAAGCCAGCCCCTTCCGGACAGCAAGGCAAACCGATGGGACCTCACGACGATGCCAGTTCCTGCAGGTATGAGATGCTTGCGTATTTTCAATTCTTTTAAGTTTTGATTGAATGGCTGTGCTTATATTAGATTTTTGCATTCATTTTAGATTTTTGCAACCTGTGGAAAAAGTGGACATGAACCTGACCGACCTTCTAGGGGAACTGCAGAGAGACCCCTGGCCCGTACCTCAGGGCAAAAGACCTCTGCGCTCCACAGGAATTGCTCTTTCTATTGCCGTGGGATTGCTTGAGGTACAGCCTGGCTATTATTGGTTTAAAAAGTAAACCTTTAAGGTGGTAATGTTCTGAAAATTTATATGAAAATATATGATTTATTTATAAAAATAATTAGTCCCTTCGCTTTTGCTTTTATCATTTGCTTGTTCCCAAATTGTCAGTGTATCGGTAGCATTGGCCGTAAGGGTCAAAGTCTAGGTCTGCTGTCTTGTCATATCAGAACAGTTGTACCTAGTACTCGACCAATCATTAGTTTTACATAACACTGAAGATAAGAGTCATACCACCTACCGCACTTTGTTTGATAACAAGTCAACATTTAAACCCTCTAAAAAAGTTAACTTTGAATAGTGTTTAGGATTATGTTAATTGACCACCACCTTTTTACCAATCTTGTAGGGTACCTACCCTAACACAGGGGCCCGTGTGATGTTGTTCACCGGTGGCCCTCCAACTCAAGGGCCCGGTATGGTGGTGGGAGATGAACTGAAGACCCCCATTCGCTCCTGGCATGACATTCAGAAAGATAACGCTCGCCATCTGAAGAAGGCCTCTAAGGTGATTGCAAGCTTAATTTTTTTTTATGCACGTAAATGTTATTTTAATTTGCAAACCAGCTAACTTCTAAAATTCGTTTAGTATTACGAGGCTCTGGCTAATCGTGCGGCGGCGAACGGACACGGGGTTGATATCTACGCCTGTGCGCTGGATCAGACGGGACTACTGGAGATGAAATGCCTTGCTAACCTCACAGGGTAAGCATCGAGTTTTACATTAGCTTTGTTCTTTACTTTGTAATCCGTGGCTAATGTTTGTCTTTGTTTTGTTGTAGGGGACACATCGTCATGGGCGATTCCTTTAACACATCTCTGTTCAAGCAGACCTTCCAAAGAGTTTTTAGTAAAGACTACAGCGGACAGTTTCGCATGGCTTTCGGTGCCACGCTGGAAGTGAAGGTGAGGTCACTTAAAGATACAATAATAAAGTCGAGTAAGTTGTTTCTGAACATGTAAACCAATACGTCTTCTCCCATCCAGACCTCAAGAGAGCTGAAGGTATCTGGTGCGATCGGACCATGCGTGTCACTTAACGCCAAAGGACCATGTGTTTCAGACAATGTAAGTAATTTTAGCATTAAAGATAATCAATGCATTAGTTTTAAAATCACCGTGTACAGATATGTGACAGTGTGGAATTTGTTTGTAGGAAATGGGCATCGGAGGAACATGCCAATGGAAAATTTGCAGTCTAAGTCCCTCCACCACCCTGGCTATGTACTTTGAAATAGTTAATCAGGTATGTTGTTTACTTATATTATTTTTAATCTTTTATATGTGTGTGCAAAGAGCATTTTGGGTGTGAGAGTTTATACATATTTACATAAATGTATTCTTTGTGTTTGTGCAGCACAACGCCCCTATCCCTCAGGGTGGAAGAGGAGCCGTTCAATTTATCACACAATATCAGCATTCCAACACACAGCGACGGATCCGCGTCACAACAATTGCTAGGAAGTAAGTCTTTAACAAGATAAAATTCATTCATCGGTCCGATGCAAAGTCAGATGTATCTCTTTTGTTTTCTGACATTGTTGTTGACTTTGATGTAGGCGTTGATGTTATCTAATTATGTTTGCTTGTACTATACAGATATTTGCTTTAGCTCAAAATAGATTGTGCTGCGCAGAGCTTGTGTAATTTACGTCTTGAATAGCCCAAATTCTTGTGTGCGCAACTTGCGCGTCATGCATCCTTGACTAACCGGTTCTGTCTATTGTCACACCTAGTTGGGCTGACGCACAGACCCAGCTCCCGCACATCGAGGCTTCATTAGACCAGGAAGCATCTGCCGTACTGATGGCCCGGCTTGGCGTATTCAGGGCTGAATCAGAGGAGGGGCCTGACGTACTCCGCTGGCTTGACAGGCAGCTCATTCGCTTGGTGAGTATCGGGTAGAGCTATTGTGTAATTCCTTCTTTGAGGAGGAAATGTGGGTCAAGTTGCTCTCCCAGCAAACAATTTTGCATTTAAAAGACCGTAGGCCACAAATAAATGAAACCAAACACCTTATAATTATCATACATCTTACAAGTTATTTTGAAATATGACCTAACCCATGTAACCAAATTCAAGTTTATTTTAGCTAGAGGTGGGTTACTGCTGGACTATATCGGGTCTATAGTTAACCTAGACTGTGAAATGACGACTGTTGCCCGCTGGGCTAGCTGTAGGATAAATCTTAAGACACATTTCGTACAGAATCATCAAACATTTCGAATATTTGTGGGGTAAGTGTCATTGTTAATTTTGCTATAATAAGTAGGGATGCGAAAAGCTTGTGAGCTAGTCCACCTTAGGGCATGTCTAGAAATGACCTATGAACCGATCGGCATTGCCCTAGCAACTACACTTGACACCTTAGCATGATTACATTTAAAAATAAATTTTAACTCCTTAACTTCTGCGCACCCGCCGGCGAGTCCAAAACGGCATCACGAAAAATGTTTAAAAAATATATATAAAAAAGTTGTGGAGTACAAAGTCTTCTCTAAAATTTATTAATTTACTCCAAATTATGTTGATTTAAAAAAGTTTATTTACACAATTTTTTTGTTTCAGTGTCAGAAGTTTGGACAGTTCAGTAAAGACGACCCCAACTCGTTCAAACTCTCGGAGTCTCTCTCACTGTACCCACAGGTAAAACCATCATCCTTTATTCTTTTGAAAGCTTATTAACAAAATAATAATTCTCTACAGCCATCTTTAAAGCACATGCTGTGCGGTTTCTAATATTAAATGTTGATTTTCTTTCCAGTTCATGTTCCACTTGAGAAGATCACCGTTCCTGCAGGTGTTCAATAACAGTCCCGATGAGTCGTCCTACTATAGGCATCAGTTCATGCGACAGGACCTGACGCAGTCGCTCATCATGATCCAACCCATCCTCTACTCGTACTCGTTCTACGGCCCTCCAGAGGTGAATATTGCTTCAGTCCGCCTGTTATTAAGACGCAGGACGCTGTTAAATTAAGCCGTTACTCATCCTGCCTCTTTTGTTTTCCAGCCTGTTCTCCTGGACAGCAGTAGTATCCTTCCAGATCGCATTTTGTTGATGGACACCTTCTTCCAGTTGGTGATCTACCATGGAGAGGTAAATATATATTCAAAAACATTATCTATAGTATGTTTAGTCATGAAGTTATTCCATTATTTACCGGTCTTTCTCTTGTGTTCACAGACCATTGCTCAGTGGAGAAAGGCAGGTTATCAGGAGATGCCAGAGTATGAAAACTTCAAACAGCTTCTTCATGCACCTCTGGATGATGCTCAAGAGATCCTGCAGACACGCTTCCCCATGCCCAGATACATCGACACCGAGCATGGAGGTTCACAGGCCCGTTTCCTACTGTCTAAAGTCAACCCATCCCAGACTCACAACAACCTCTACGCCTGGGGCCAGGTACGAAGTCTTGGTTTACTTTTATGGAAAAAAATTTTTATCGTTGATTTTGTCATTCCAACAACTCTAAACTATTTTTAATTTTTCTTTTAGGAGTCTGGAGCGCCAATTCTCACAGATGATGTTAGTCTGCAAGTTTTCATGGATCATCTCAAGAAACTGGCTGTGTCCAGCTCAGCCTAAATCTTTTTCCACTGCCCAGTGAAGAATGTAAATTTCGAGTGGAAAGAACATTTGACTTTCCTTTGTGGAAAAACGGATTTCCATGTCTAGCCGATGTTCCGTGACCAACTTTGACACAACTAAACGCATCTTCGTCTTTGTTATAGGCCCTCCAGAGAAACGTTCAATTTTTTACCCACATAAGTAATTATGATTGTTTAATTTATGCGTGTGTGTTTATTTTCTATTACGGATTTGTCTGTTATGTTTGTTTGTTTGCTTATTTAATTGATTTAGTTTGGTGTTTGTCTAACAAAAAAAGTGTTATGTTTCACAATAAACCCAATAAGCTTTTAACAAAACGTCTGATTTTCCAAAGAGAGAATGTTATCTCTGTCCTATCATGTTGTTTCGGTTATTCTTCCTCAAGCATGTTTAGACTGAAGTTTCCATTGAGGCTTATTTGTGAACGTCGTCTTGTTTGTTTGGTCTTTTATTCATTTTGTATTGCCGTGATCTGTTCATGTTGGGTAATAAAGTGCATCACAGTCCTGTTCTTCCAGTCCTGTAATTAGATTTAATTTTGTATGTAAAGAATTTGAATGAGACTTGTGACACACATTCCAGTTAATCTTGACTTGCAAATATAAACTAATGCTATGCATATAATATTTATAGTGATAATCTATTGTAGGTTTATTTCATTTCAAAAGCTTAAGATGATGTGAGCACCTGAATGTTCAGCCTCTTATCTTGAATAAAACATAAATTAAACATTACAAATAAGTGTCTTGCTTGAATGCTTGAATCAGCATCTATGATAATGATCATAAATATGCAGTTCAATTTGTATGGGTGGGGGTGAATAATTTATATATATATATATATATAATATATATATATATATATATATTTAAAAAATAATTTCCGCAAATGCATCATGATTTAAAATGTAGCTAGATGTCACTAATTTATTAATATCGTCTTTTATGCTTTGAAATAATTATAATTGTTATATTTTCTCAGAGAAAGTATATAAAATATCAGTACTATTATACCATATTATTGCAAAAAAATATTTTTTTGTACGTGAATGTACGAAAATGAGCAACTGGTTTGTATGTGGAGTCAGATGTCCCTCTTGTGGACATTTAATGAAAAAGTAAAAAAAATGTTGTAATAACGTTTAAATATTTTTTTTACATATTCATTCCAATAAATTTAACTGAAAAGCAAATACCTCCCAAAATGACATGTATACATTTTATTAAACAGTACGCTTACTTTAATCACAAATAACTGTGATTGATCCACTCCAACCAGCGCTAAAAATGACAAGGAAGCTGGCCAATTAGAGACGACGTTTTCATCGCTGATCCCGCCTTATTCTTTCCGATTGGCGCTTTCCCTTAAGAAGGAAGTGACGACGTACAAGCGCAACATGGCAGCGCCCTTGTGAATGTTGCTTACATGTAATTGAAGGTATTGAAGATTAAATTGCAGAAATGAGTATTGATCCAGTAAAATGGAATAAGCGTGCGTCACTGGCCTATGCAATTGGCATATGGACCATGTTTGGTTGTTATGGATATTACAGATACACGCACAAAGATGACCCTCCAAGTAAGTGCTAGGGTAATAAAAAAATGTAATTTATCATATTTGTGATATTATTTCACAAATGAACTATATTAAAAGAAGACTCCGTAATATATTATGCGTTGTTAGAAAACGATGACCTTAATTTACATTTTAAAAAAAAGACAATGTCCTTTCATTATTGCACATAGAGAAAAATCATGATTATTTGACCAAATACGTTTTGCATTTAAGTTATTGTTCATTATGTTCTGTTTTACTTTTCTAGTTGAAATGCCCGTCGAAGAAGAAGACAACAGGCCTAATGTGAAGAAATATGAAACGACACACTCGAAAACCACAATTGTCTATAAGGAGAATTTTGTGCCATATTCCACAAGGCTTTTAAACTTCTTTAGAAATACAAGTGAAGGTTCCCCTGACAGTCAAAAACAGGAAGAACGAAAATAAATAGACAATGTTGACACGATTACACAATGTTGGACACAAAAATGGACAACAACAATGGTCATTTTTGGTTTGAGAAACACCGTGTGAAAAGAGGAATCTGCACTGCATCTGTTAACATGATTCTCGTTTCTATGTTTTTAATATTGAGATGTCATCTGATTACCATTATATTTAACAAAAACCTTTCAGAAATGCCAAGCTGTTTCATGAAAAAAGTGCTGGAAACAAAATAAACACTATTGTAACAGCTATCAAACAGTGTGCGGTTATATTGACAGAAAAAAGTTGATTTGCTTCGCAATTATCCCTGAAATCTCTCAAAGCTTTCTCAATAAATTTACAAACTGCATACACTTCCAAACTTGTGTTGCCGCATGTTATTTTTGTAAGCATAAAACATTAAATCCTAAATATTTACATCATTAAACATTGTTTTTTATAATTTAAAGGGAGTATGTACAAAAAATAAAGTTAAACTTAAGCATCTTTTAAAATTATTACCTTTATTAAATGTTTGGTCCACCCGTTGGCAGTAATGCCACGAGCGCCTTTCAGGGGGCGGAGCCTCGTGGAAACCGGAAGTGTTGAAGGAGTTTTACACGTGATTGAGACCACAACAATGAAGGCGATCATTCAAAGAGTAACGAAAGCAAGCGTAACAGGTAAGCGTTTATGTTCTGAAGATTAGCTGTCGTCAACGGAACATCGTTTTAACGTCTTTATTTAATTCATTTAAGTAACCGTGAATGTCATAGTTTGTCCCTCCCTTTAGACATGCATGATTCGTGCTTCAACACACGCGGTTTAGTAAATAAACAACGCCTTTAAATGTATTTTAATGTTTTCATAAGAGATATTTAGAAATCAGGTTTATAAAAGCACAAATTTAGGTTTGTTTGTGTATGGAAGCAGTTTTACTTTCACTTCGCTGTTTTCAGTATCCTCCGGCGTCACGCTGACGTCACGCACTGACTTTGATGTTGCTGTACTTATGTCATTTTTAAACAGTTGGGGAGCAGCAGATCAGTTCCATCGGCCGAGGAATTTGCGTTTTATTTGGCATCTCAGTTGAGGACACCCAGAAAGATGTTGAATACATGTGAGTATGAAATACTTGACTAAGTTCATGTCTAATAAATGCTAGGAAATGGTGTACACTAATTAGTAGTCATAGTTACGATCTGGGAGGATGAGTAAAGGACAGAAATTTGTTTTTGGTTGAGAGTCAAGTCTATTAATTCAGTATGCTGTTGTTGTTCAGGGTACGGAAGATTCTCAACCTGCGTCTGTTTGATGATGAGAACGGCCGTGCCTGGAGTCGCAGTGTGATGGACAGAGAGCTGGAGGTGTTGTGTGTGAGTCAATTTACACTGCAGAGTATCCTCAAGGGAAATAAACCAGACTACCATTCTGCCATGCCGGCTGAACTGGCCCAGCCTTTCTACAACAACATTTTGGAGCAGCTGAGGGAGGCTTACAAACCAGAACTCATCAAAGGTGATGTTAGATCCACAGATTGGTTACCCAGCTAACACACAACGTCCTAGTTACGTAATTTATTGGTCATTTTTGGTAATTTCATTTTCATGACTTACCACCTGGCAACGTAACTGTTACGTCCTTAGGGGGAGGTATTTTCATTACCATTACAGTACCATATCACTACGTCACACTGACTATCCTAACGCCGCAAGATAACCAAGTACGTTCCAGTTAAGTTATACATTCGTACTATTTTGGTAATTTCCTAACTTACTATCAACGTAACTGTTGCGTCCCAGGGAGATAATTTCATTACCATACAATTATATAAACATTCATGCCCACAACAGACAGATTAAGTTGCGAAGTTCCGTCAAGGTGACGAATCAAAGAATTTCACTTTTCCGGTCACCACAACATAAGTTTGGTCATCATATTACGTCAACGTTACATAACAGTTATGTATTTGTGTTAGCCGGGTAGTTTTAATTTGTTTTCCACTGAAAATGGAAGGATATGTGAGAGAATTGTTAACATTATGGAATCATTCTGTTATCCACTTCCCAAAACCTGAATTATTTGTTCAAGTGACCTTGTTTAACCCATGGGCAAATTATGTTATTTTAGCTTAATGTTAAAAAGTTAGCATCATGCTAACATCATCTAAAATCATTCTAGCATTATGCTAACTTCATGTTAAATCATTCTACTGTCATACTAACATCATGTTAAAATGCAAAGATGGCGGCGCCGGGTATGTCAGGTTTAGCTGCAGCTCTCTTTGTATACGTGCTGATTACAAGTAATATCAGTTATACCATCACCGGACAAACTTCTGATAACAGATACTTCCCTCATGGTGACATAAAACTATCTTGGGCACCTCATCTGAGGGCGAGCGTGTAAATAAGCACTTCAGATTCGGGAGATATGTCTTATGTCACCCTAATTCATCCACGTTTTCAGCCAATCAAGAGGTCGAGTGTACAAAACTGCACTTAAACAACAACAAAGCCTTGTGCTTATAATTGCGATTTGTCTACTATTATCCGGAGACATCCATCAATGTCCGAGCCGCTCAGCGCACCAGCACCGATGGGACCTTGTGAATCATCTCCTAATGCTCTGCATTAGGAGCAATACTGGAAACTTTCAGGGTGCCTATTGTACATCTGGCCTAGGACTACAGATTAAAACTAGCCTTTTGGCTAACTCTGGCATATTTTACAGTTAAGCTGTTATGTTAATATGCACTGACATTGCATAAATAAATAAATGTTAACGTCATGTTAGCATCATGCTAACTTTACGTTAGTCATGATAGCTTTGTGTTAAATCGTGTTCTGTCGTGCTAACTACTAAAGCTTAATGTTAAATCATGTTAGCATCATGCTAGCCTTATGTTACTTCATGTTAGCTTTATTTTAAATTATGAAACCATCGTGCTAAATCATGCCAAAATTATGTTAACATAATGCTAAATCGTGTTGGCTATATGGTAAATTATGCTAGCTTCATACAAAAACATGCTAACCCCGGATTTACACCACACGAGTCTGCGGCGCGTTACGGCTCCGAAGAGGCAACCGGAACCGATCGCGGTCATTCTAGTCAATGCTTGTGTTTCCATCAGATGCGCCGCGGCACGTTTCAAGAGCGTCCCAGAAGCTGCTCTACGCGCCGCTTCGCTAAAGATAGGTGCCTAGTCTATTTTTGACGTGCGCCGCGTTGAAGCCGCACCGTAAATATAAAATAAAAGTCAAAAATCCTGTCAATTTCAAAATAAACACCTCGTGCAGACTCCCGTATTTCACATCATCTTGCTCACAGGCACTGTATGTGAAATAAACATAATTGAGGATGTGTTTTAGACGAATATGCATAGCTAAATACTTTAATATATGTCCATCCTAACTGAATTTTTATGTTTATTCACTTTTTTACTACAGAACAACAAAATAGGACAATGCAAAAAACTAAACAATATACAGAATGAATCCTAACAAAACATTAACATTTAGCCAACTTATCCATGTTATAACTCATGCAGAAAATCAAGAAAAACGTCTGACAGGAAAACGTGACGTTCTACTGCTGCTCTTCTGATCCGCTTCTTGTGTGAGTTGGCACCGCGTAGAAGACGAAACAAAGCCACCTCGGAGCCGTAACGTGCCGCAGACTCGTGCGGTGTAAATCCGGGGTAACAACCAGTTAGAGGCTGTTTACACTTGGCATTAACATGCGTTTTCGTCGATCGGATCACAAGTGGACGACGTTAATGCCAGGTGTAAACTGTGTTCAAAACGTTTTGAGCTCGTCCACTTTCGACCACTTTCAACCACATCCAGAGGTAGTCGAAACCACTTTCGATCGGATCGCTTTGGAGTTGCGGAACGCATATGTGGTTGAATGCGTTCGAACAGCCACACGCGACCGCCTTCTCCCCCGCCCATTTATCTAATCTGAAGTATTAAACACAAGTTTAACGTCTTTTTTGACTTCTGGCATGAACACAAGGTGAACAGCGCTATTTTTAGCCTTTCATTGATAACTAAAGCGGAGGATCTCTGTAGTTTGTTTTGAAAGCGTGTGAAAGTTGCGCGATCCTATTTCATCAATTGCGCTGAAAATTCAGAGAAAGCTCTTACATACACACGTACAAACCTCTGTGCAGCATGTTTACTTGCTAAACAAGCAGTGGACTCCGACATAATATTAGTTTGCCTCCATATAAACTCATAATTACTCCCGCTCGCGTTTGAATGACAGCAGAGAGACTCGCCCACCGTCTCACAGACCACCCCCTCACAGTATTCAGGACAGATGCGGTCGAAAGTGGACAAAAGAGACGGATTTAAATACCAGGTGTAAACGTAATGTGTCTCTCTCGTCCACTTGTGATCCGATCGATGAAAACACATCTTAATACCAAGTGTAAACAGCCCCATAGATTACTAAACTTCACTTCTTAAAAATTCCACGTAAAACCTGTCAAACTTCGAACTGTTTAAAACGTTCAGACCAGGCTTTGTCAAGCCAACATCTTATTAATTTGTAATACAATGGCTGTGTATTTTAACTCATCAGTTTGCATTTGTGTGTTGTAGATGGACAGTTCGGGGCATATATGCAAGTACACATTCAAAATGACGGACCTGTGACTATTCAACTGGAATCTCCTCCTCGTCCTACAGATCCCAAACAGGTATCGAGCTTTAATTCCTGACAAAATAGATCAGATCTTCATTTAAAGTTAGGTTAACCTGGTTGGTACTTTTATTCAGTTATATCATTATACAGTTATTGGAAATTTAGTTTCCTTTGTTTTCCCTTCAATTCGGTCCAAATTTTAATATTGATTTTCACAATTTGCATTATTACAGAAATCAAAAACATAGGAAACTGGGCAATTTTATTACAATTTAGAACTGTGGTATTAATGTTCTTCTGACATCCCCATAAATACTGCATGAATTGTTTTAGGACCGTTTAAAAGCGTTTTTCTTCCTTGGTCTCCTGTTCCAGCTGTCGAAACAAGAAAAGCAACAGCAGAGGAAAGAGAAAACACGATCAAAAGGCCCGTCTGAGTCCGGCAGAGAGAAGGGAGCAGCACGAACTAAAGCAGACGGCGCTGTCAGCAGCGGAGCCGAGGGGGACGTGTCTTCAGAACGGGAACCATAGGATACCTCACGCCTCGGTGAACTTTACAGCTTTAATGTCAACATTTTCAGCAGTTTTTTGGTTTTTTTTTACAGTGTTTTTCTTTGTTGTTGTTTTTATAGGATTTTGCAGTTGGCAGATCTTTTTCCAGGGCAATACTGCAGTCTTCAGGAACACGTCTCAGTTTAGCCCCGATTCATACTATTGAATATCTGTCTCGTTACTGTATCTGTCTGCTGTCCGCTGTCCAGTACAGCGTGCAGCCATATTGTTCACTGAAACTTGCATTGTATATAAACACAGAACATGTGGCAGCTCAACAATTACCATTAGAAGAAATAACAACTCAGGCTCTCTTTAGTGGTATTTTTGCGGCAATTTGAACAGAATATCTATATACCATTTAATTTATTGAAATGTATACATCTCTGTGATGTTTTAATAAAAACCGAGCACAGAAATGTATTTATCTGCATATTTTTTTAAGTGACAGTAGCATTGTATCCTTATAGTACAATTGCACAATATTTGAAGACTTTAATATAAACCTATGATTCATAATATTTGGTTATTATATTCTTTTTAGGAAAATGGTTATTATTTGTAACATAATTTACATATTGGTGGTTTACACATTGAGTTGTTTTTCTACAGTGTGAAAAACTCACAAAGGAGCCTTTGTGAGGTGATTTACTGCATGTGTAGTTTAAGCAGGCAAAAGCGAAAGAGGATTATTCTTGAATATGGAAAAGAGCCAGTACCGGCAGTACAATTTTAGACAATGTATTGTTATTATTTGTAGACGGTACTAGAACTATTGGATGTCACAGAATGTAGTTATAAAATGGTCTAAATAGTCAAAGCCATTAATCTAAAATTCAGTGTACGAGAAATGTAATTGAATAAACATGTATAATAAAATAAAACATAAAATAAAGTTTTATTTATAAAACTCTATTCCTTTAGCACAAGTGACGTGCGTGCTTCAGTCACGTGATCAGGTGGCGCGCGCGCCCAATGTGACCAGCATTTGTACAGTAGATCAGACTCGCGCTGGAATATTTCCTCAGCTTTTTCATCAGCAAGTCATAACTCGATTATTAGACGAAGACGCAGTGCTGTCTGCTGGAGAGGCGCGTTCACAGGTGTGTAATATAAATGTTCTTATATTCGTAAATATTATTTTTAATCTGCGAGCTTTTTGTTTGTTTGTCCCTTTTAAATTAAGACCCCTTCACGGTTCACGTCACAGGCGGTTCCCACTGCGCATGTCGGGGTCAGAAAAATGTCATTACAGCAGATTGAGTTGCGTATTATTCGGTATCGTCAAAAATGTTTACTTGCGTCGTGGGCTTTGAAAATCGCATCAGGTCTTTCGTTACGTTTTCGCGAATCATGCAGAATCTCAAAAACAAAAAAATTAGGGCCGGGACTCGATTAAAAAAATTAATCTAATTAATTAGAGGCTTTGTAATTAATTAATCTAAATTAATCGCATTTTAATCGCATATAAATATTTGACCTGAGAACATTAAGAAGTAATTTTTTACATGGATTTTAGTATACACTCTTAGAAAGGATGTGTTAATTTTATACACATCATTGTGCTGTAAGCTTTTAACACATTATGTGTAATTTTAACACATTATGAGTCATTTTGTCTTGATTTTGTGTTCAAGTATAACACATGTTGTGTTAAAAGTAACACAAAATGTGTTGTTTCAATAATAACACAGAGATGGGTGGATTCCAGGACGACGCAGTTAGTGTGTTGTCCCAGAATCAACACTAATGTGTTGTTTTTAACACATTCGTTCTTAGAGTGTACCATGAATAATGACTGAATACATAAGCTTAAGCAACAAAATATTGTTTATTGAGCCCTATTCGGACAGGATTGGTTTTACAGGGGTAGATGGCGTAATGTAATTTTACCACAGGACGTCGGTAATATTAATGGTCAATTCGGACGGGATTAGAAATCTCTGTAAAACATTCAGAAGTGGGAGGGGTAACTCGTTGGCGCAGCGCGTCACCTCTCGTCTTCACGTGCACGTTACCTTGCTTCCAGATATCAGATGTGCAAACAACATGACACAGACAAGGAAAACGCGAAACACTGTGTTTAATTTCAGTTTGGGGAGAACGTCAGTTTCATAAACAGTTCCATGCCTCTGAGAAGTAAATTTGACTTTTTTTTTTAAAGTTTGTGTCGTGTTTTATTCAGTAACTGACTTGTTTCTCCGTCTAGAACGCAAGTAAACGCTTCTTTAAGCGCTTTTATATTTAAAAGAAACCCGCAAATTAAAAGGAAATGACGCGATTTACGTGTATATTTACAGCTGGTCTATTCGCACTGGATTTGTATTACCTGAGGTAATTTCTCCGGACCTTTTTACAGAAGGTAAAAGACGCCGTAATCTTTACTGACATTGTCCGTAATGATTACTGACATGGAGCATTCGGACTGGACTAAAATCACCGAGAAGCTCTGATAAAAACTTGCTTTACCCCACATCCCTATGTAAAACTAATCCCGTCCGAATAAGTCGTTGTGCCCGGAGTCGGGCTAATGTCCACGCTAGCTGCTGTATGTTTTGCATTGAGATGCTCGATGTGCTGCGGTGATATGTGAATTCCTTGTTGCATAGCTTACACACAACCATGCTTTTATCGACGCTTACATCCGTTCGTTTTTTATAAAAAAAATTCCCATCCACGGGGCCAACCAAAGCGATCTCATCAGCCTCTTGGTTCATGTTCACTGTGGTTTGTTGTGAAGTCATGAACGCTAGTTGGTGCTCCAGTATAATCGGTCCGCCGAAACTCATGAGAAATGTTCCGCGGTGCAAAAATAAGTGCGATTAAAATGCGTTAAAAAATTTTAACGCGTTATTTTTGTGTAATTAATTAATCTTAATTAACGCGTTAAAGTCCCGGCCCTAAAAAAAATACAACATCTGCGGCTGCAAGCAATTAACGTGCAGACTGGCACAATGCAAATATCAAAGAGGCTTGTGTTTGTAGTGCTCACTTCATTTGAGGTAAGTCATCATTTTTCAGCCCTGTTAGGTTAAATTATAAAGCCAGGATAGTATAACAGTTTGACCCCATGCTGCGCGCGCACCCTATAATCATTCAATGTTTACAAACCTTGAAGGGGTCTTGCGGCCAATGCAAGTTAGTGGATGAAAAAAAAACAGAAAATTATGAAACTTAAAGAATAGTTGGTATTGTTTGTTATTTTCATAAACTGTACTTTATCCATATTGTAACAATAAATGTATGTTTGTGATAGGACAGTTATTCATGGCGCTTTTTAAACAACCACGTCTATTGAAAATGAAAATTCCCGGTATGCAAAAAAATAATAATCTGTAAGACTGTAATTTATTTCTAAAGATGACTGAACTAAATGACAACGACATAAAAGTTAATCCACCACAAGAAATGGATGCGTGTCAGTCAGTACCTGTCATTTCATCTGAAGGGGTATGTGCATTGTAATCTTTTTTTAAAGTAGTAAATACTTGTCTTAGAGACAGATAAAAATATTACTTTTGTTTGCAGCATCCAAAAATTGAATCTGTTTTTTAGTGTCGCCAGTCCCTAATGGCTGCTGCATGCGCTTGCTGTCTGTTAATCAGCCTAAGTTTTTTTTTTTTTTTTTAATCAGCCTAAGTGCATTGATGCGGTCCATCCTTGTCTGCGTCATCTTAACTTTTTTGGATGTGTGCCAAGCGTATATCAAAGTTATATGTACAAAAAATTACTATACAAAACTATACAAGAATAGATTTAAATTTAAATAAATAACAGAATACATAAAATTCAAACCAAAATAAATATATAAATAAAATATAATAATAATAGAAATAAATCAAAATGAAAGGCTTGCTAAATCACATTAACTTAAATGTATTAAACAAATGCAGTTTTAACAGCTTTCTTGTTTGTACTCTCCTTAATAGTGCTTATGTACAGAGAAAAAAAGCTTTTCTGATTGCTGAACTTGATGAATATAGAACTTAACAAGTATAATCAAGAGATTGATAATGTATGCCTTATTTTCCAACTTCTTATCATAAAGCCAAATATTACATTTTCCTATAATAAAAGAAGTTGGGGAACACTTTGACATTTATAAATGTACAAACCGAGGGGAAGGAATTCAAAATGTGTGTTTGGAGTGTCATGTGTGTTCCTCGTTGTTTCAAAATATGTGTTCATATGAACCATGTGCATCATGCGTCTTGTCAAAATATGTGTCTACTGCACATGCGTCGAAAGGGTTTATGATACTAACTTAACACTGAACTCTGATTACACATGAGATTAAGCGAGTATCTGGCAAATAGGGTTGCCACCCGTGTCTGATAAAAACCTGGACATATCAATGACCCGACCAATTGGTTTGCTCACAAGTGTAGACATCCCAACCTGCAAAAAGTCATTTCAGGGAGGTATCCCGAAGCCCCCTAACCCCCCAATAGCATAATATTACTATAGGCCTATAATATTACTTTTGGCAACACTTTACAATTCATATTTGTTAACATTAGTTAATGTATTCATGAACTAACTATAAGCAGTACATTTGTTACTGTATTTGTTAAATTTCAATGACTGGGTTGTTCTTTTTCAGATTTTCTAGGTTGATACAAGCACCGGAGACCCAATTATAGCACTTAAACATGGAAAAATTCAGATTTTCATGAAATGTCCCCTTTAACTTTTGTACACACACAAAGACAGTTGTTGTTGGTACCCTTGTTTTCTCAGTTAATTGAAACAAAACTTCAACTTTTGATATCGAGCCGACTACTTCTTCCTTGGAGCAAGCTCAGCCTATTCATCTGCTTAATAACTTTACTCTGACACTTAAATAAGTGAACTCATTAAAAAATCGAATTCCTCTTCTTGCCAGTTAGACCCTGCACCCACATTCCTTCTGAAACACTGTATCACTGTCATCTCACATCTGGGGAATACATCTTTTATCTCTGCTAATCTTCTGATTTCTTTAAAGACTGCTGCTATTACACCTGTCCTTAAAAAACCAACCTTTGACCAAACCGGCTTTGCTACCTATCGCCCAATTTCTAATTTGCCATTTGTTTCAAAAATAATAGAAAAGGTTGTGGCCGCTCAACTCCAATCTTTTCTGGCTGACAACAATCATTTTGACGTTTTTCGATCCGGATTCCGACCAAATCACAGCACCGAGACAGCGTTTCCTTGCTGCTATTACTCGATCTCAGCTCAGGGTTGGATACTGTCTGCCACATATTCAGATCTATACTGCCTGCCAACCAGACTGCATTAACCAGATCACATCTCTCTCAGCATGTGTCAGTGAGCTAAAGACCTGGCTAAATTCAAATTTTTAAGTCTAAACCTGTCCAAAACTGAAATCTTAATTACCGGCCCCCCAACCCTAACAAAAAAAAACATAACAATCTATCCTAGCTTTGGCCTCGGTGCTACATTCATCATCCCAGCTGTCACTATCTCTCTGTCCTTAGATCCCTACATTAGTAGCCTCACTAAAGCTGCATTTTTTCAACTCCACCGAATTACTAAACTCCGCCCATACATCAGTTTAAAAGACGCTGAAACACTGGTTCATGCTTTTGTCACATCACACATTGATTATTGTAACTCATTATTTAATGGTTTAACAGCGCAGTCCATCTCCGCTTGCAATATATTCAAAACTCTGCTACAAGAATGCTTACATCCACTAAACGCTCCACTCATATCACCCCTGTCCTTTATCATCTTCACTGCTACCTTTTAAGCTCTCAATGGTCTTGCTCCCTCCTATCTCTCTGATTTACTCTCAAAGCTCTGAGGTTCGATCGAGGAAGAAAAGTAGATGTTTATGTGTGTAATAATTAGGCATGGGCCGATTACCGGCTTCAAGGTATACCGAGGTTTTAAACAGTCAAGGTTTCAAAACCACTGAAATATTCTGTGATACCGTCTCCAAGGTATGAGCTGTGTTTATACAAAATTCATTAAATCATTAAGTCATGTGATTGATTTGATGTTTACAATTAATATACATTACAAAAATATTATATATTTTTTGAAAGCATATTATAATTTAAAGGCTTTATTTTTACCTGGCATTTAAAAAATAACAAATTTTAGTGTTGCAATGGCAAAACCGTAACACCGTGAAACCGTGGTATTTTTGCTAAAGGTTATCATACCGCCAGAATCTTATACCGGCCCATGCCTAGTAATAATGAGCATTCTCATTGGTGTGGCTGTTGATGAAATGCACACCGTTGTTCTAGTAATGTTATTTATTTAGATAAGGGGTGGGGAATCCTGGTCCTGGAGGGCCACAGTTCTGCAGAGTTTAGAAAACCTAATTAAACACACCTGTAAAAGCTAATCAAAGTCTTCAGGATTACTTGGAAATGAAATTCAGGTGTGTTTGGTTAGGGTTGGAACTAAACTCTGCAAGACAGTGGCCCTCCAGGGTTCCCCACTCCTGATTTGGGTGATTCTCACGAAAACTTGGTTTTAAAAAATGTCAAGCATGAAAAATGTAAAAATTGATTAAATTTACTTTTTTTCCCACCAGACATTGAAAAACAAAGTCTGGAGTAAATGGGAACATTCATTTAAACACTTTTACTTATCATTTAACACTTTTTGTAACATAATTAAAAAAATTATTCCTAAAAAATCTCATTACCGCAACAGTCAGAAAACATCAACACTGACATATTTTCAAAATGACATGACAAACCTGAAAGAACATAATTTGGAGATTCTGCACATGTATTTAAAATCAAAGTATTATGCTTCTATTAATTAAATTCACATTTAATAAGCATCTGTTGCGGTAATGATAATCAAAATGTCGTGTAAGCATTCTGACAAGACAATATTTCAAATTAACTGTAAAAAAATGATCTTACCTTGTAGCCATCTTGAAGTAACTGGTCCATGTGCTTGGTCACTCAGAATCAAACTTTATTTAAATTTCTGTATGTGTGCTTAAACTGTTCTCAAAAAGTGTTGCGGAGGATGAGAACATCAGGCATGGACACATCATTTTCCTAATTTTTCTTCATTATTATTATACATGAATATTCAGTAAATATTTTTTCTGTCATCTAAAGTAGTCTAGCAAAACATCCATTTTTTTTTTTTTTCTAAATATTTTTGTGTTAATTTGATTAAATTACAACATAACGCATGTTCAAACACAGCTGTACACATTGCGGTAATGAGAATTTCAGCAGAAAATGAGATAAAATTGACAAATTATAAATTCTTATGTTGAAATCACACATTGTGCAAGGTAGAACACAGTATTGTGTTAATTCTGATTCTTTTTTAATATTAATATATTACACATTTTATAGCTAAAATCATTAGTGCCGTGGTGTTTCAATGGTTTCGTGAGAATCACCCTTTTAGATGCCATTCAAGCAACAGAGAGACAACTCAGTTCATTTAGAAATTAAACATAACACAGTAAAAGTATACCATATAAACATTTATAATATTCTTAAGATAAAACACATGTTAAATGTGTGTTTTTGGAACATTTTTGTGTGAATCCAATGTGATCCCATGACAATTTCTTTACACGTGATCCACTGATTTCAGATTTGCATTTCACATGGGACTTTGCATGTGTTTAACATGTGTTCCCATGTGTTTTACATGGGAATTCACATGTGAGTCACAAAAGTGTTTCAAAAACACACATATTGTTCAACATGATTAAATTTCACATGTGCAAAATCAAACGCACATCTGAGCACATGTGATTTTAACATGTTTTCATGCGTCACATGTGATTTAAACATTTTCACATTAAATTTCACATGTGTGGTCACATTTGAAATACATGTGCTTTTTCTGTATGATTTAAATTCATGTTAAGTTTGGCATTAAAAAATTGGTTTAAACCAATAGTGGAAAGTTGAATAAAAAAATGCACAAAATTTTTTTTTACGTACTCTTGCTTTAATGACAGCATGCACTTGAGATGGCGTAGTCTTCAGATGTTGTGGTGATTTGTGTATGATATGAGAAAGCTGTGCATGCAAGACATCTGAGGTAATCCAATCAATATGATCAGTGATTTGTATATATATGCCAAAGCTTTCATATTTCTTTTTCATTTTGCAACATAGATTTTGCATATTTCATATATTTACTTTTTAACCCTAAAATGTTTATTTTTTACAGGTATAGTCAATGTGCCCTCAAACTTTGGACGCCGGTGTATGTATTTATCCTTTTCATAGATTTATTTTGTGTGTGTAACAGAGAAACCACACTATTATGCTCCCCCTAAATGTGCATAATTGTCTTTGTCTGTCTGCAGCTGTGTTTCACACATGCTTTAGTTTCACTTCAGACTGACTTGTACCCAAAGACACTCGACAGTGTGAAAAACCGAACAATGCACCACTGAAATCATGATTCACAATCTGAAAGGTATAACTGAGCAACTTTCATAAACTCTCAATTTCTAACCAGCTATTTAATATGGGGAAAGCATGGTAACCTTTGATTTAGATTTGAAAACTTTCATGATGTTATATTAAACTACCTGTTCAATAAAGCTGTTCAATTAAAGTGCATAATATCTCTTATATCAAAACTTTGATCTAACCAAACAGTCCGACCCATGTTGTGACACCACACCACCCTCATCTGACCACTGACCCCATTTGTTCCTATGAGTCAAAGATTAACTGAAGATCTATCCTGCATTTTAATTTGTTTTGTTTGTGAACATTTGCTTTTTTTTCAATGCTCTATATTAAATTGTGCTTTAGATAACATCTGTTTATAAATGTATATGTCAGTGTGTAATTGCATATACTGATGCTAACTTGAAAACTGATTTCTGAATGATTTTCCTAAAGGTTTTGCAGAAGAAGAACAATGGCAATGAATGCAGCATCACAGCCCGGCAAAATGGACCGCAACAGTAGTTACCTTCAGGTAGGCTGGTGTGTGTTTTAGTCATATTTGCTGATTTTCAGATGGTGTAAATCCGACCAGATCAAGGCTAGGTGATCATAAATTAGTACAAAAATAGCAAGTTATATGGTTATGATTCTGCCTTATATATGTGACCAGTCACGGAAAGTAGGGACACAACTCGGATCTGGGCATTTTGAGTTATTCACAGATTCTGAAAGTGCAGTTTCTAAGCTTTCCAACGATGTGTAACACATGGAAATCTGATAAGATTTGGAGAAGTTGTGGCCATTTGAATATAGGAACTCAGAAATACTCAAACCGAGAAAATCGAGACGAAAGGGACTCTTCTTTTCAGCTGGGGGAGACAATAGGGCTCATTTACATCTCATTTAGCTAAGCCATGCCCCCTGTAAAACCCTTTTTGAGATGTTCTAGCATCATATGTAGTATTTTATGACCAAATGACAACCCGCAAAAATAAACATGACTCTTTTACCTTTGTGGGGATCACAAGTCGAATCCAGTCTGTTTCAGATTATCCAATGACCATATTTGTCAACAAATGCGTATAATCCGTGAAATATAGATTGTTTACATCCGATTTCGCATGAATGTCTGGTAATACAATATAATATATAATCTGAAGACTATTTAAATCGTAACATGTAAGGGTATATGAGCTTACACTCCGTTAAACACATGAACCCGCCTTCAAAGTTTGTATTTAAAATAGGGAAGTAATATAATAGATCATCCAAACAGCGCCGTCGAAAACGTGACATCCTTTAGAGAGGTTACCAATGGCTCGCTCGTTCCTCCATCAGCCAATGACTTCATGGAAAATATTGATAGACAAAACATGTAGCCAATTATATGAAGAATACAACTATATCTGTGTAACTTCTGTGTGTTTGGACTCATGCTGCGCTGCAAGAACTGACATACAGATGACGTCAAAGTACCGCGGGAGCGAGTCGAAATTAAACTACTCCGTAAGATTTCTTGAAGAGCTCTCGCGGTACTTTGACGTCATCCGACTGCGGCGCCGCATAAAGTCAGTGACGCGGCTGACGTACGATACGGCTGACTGTTATTTGTTCCGCCCCAGCTTCTTTTATTTTTCTTTTGTTTTGTGCGCCCGAGCTTTACAGTCTGGGGAGACGCAGGCTATACGTTTGGAAAAAAAAAAAAAACTTAGCAAACATGTCTGAGGAACAGGGCAGCGCGTCACTACAGTCACGTGACTTCACGCTCGAGCCGGAAGAGAAGACAATGCTGAATAAAGTCGTAATTCTGCTATTTTTAGACCAAACTGTATTTTCGATGCATCAACACAATCTTACTGACCCACTGATGTCACATGGACTACTTTGATGATGTTTTTATTAACTTTCTGGACATGGAAACCATACATAGATTTTAAATGAAGGGGAAAGCTCTCGGACTAAATCTAACGATAAAACATCTTAAACTGTGTTCCGAAGATGAACGGAGGTCTTCCGAGTTTAGAACGACATAAGGGTGAGTCATTAATTACATTATTTTCATTTTTGGGCGAACTATCCTTATTTAGTAGTCACGCTGTTCCCTTTGGGGGCGGAGGCGAAAACACAAGCTTATACAGTATGTAAATATACACACAGACAATGACGCCCCCAGCTGCACGCTAGAATCTCCGGAAAAACAAGCCTATTTTAACAGCAAAATGTACGCTTTTAAATATACAAAAACTGCTATCTCAAACATGGAGAGGCTTCTACGTGATCTCAACTAACAGATTCTGCAATAAAACGAAAATCACAAATTTCGAAAAAAAAAACTTTGTTTCTCATTTTCTCGAAACTTGTGCTGCCGACTTGAGTCCCTGGTTTCCGTGACGGGTCACATATGGTTCTGCTCTGAAGATGATATGATATACAGAGGTAGACAGTCATCAGGGCACGTGTGAAACTGCATATTTGCATAAAACACTGTCTGTTTAGATGCTTTTATCTGATTGTTTTTTGTTTGTTTGTTTTTAAGATATTGCAAATTAAGGTGCGTTGTTATCCCCTTCTGACATCACAAGGGGAGAGACGAATTTCAATGACCTATTTTTTCACATGCTTGCAGAGAATGCTTACCTGAACTAAGTTCCTGGGTTGATCTTTATCACATTGTCTAGGTTGATAGAAGCACTGGGAACCCAATTATAGCACCTAAACATGGAAAAAGTCTGATTCATGATATGTCCCCTTTAACTGTGCAGTTTCTTAGAGTATATATTATATATCAACAAAAAAAAAAATATGACTGTCAGGCAGACAAAATTGAGTTTTTCTCCATGTGCAGTTGGTGGAGGCTTTCACATCTTCACTGGGAACACTGGAGCAGCCAATGGTTGATGCACAAGAAACAGATGATGATCCAGTCAAAGAGCCAGATCCCTGTTTACTCATAGAGTGAGTACACATCACATTTTCTATTATTCAGTGTCTGAATATTTTTGGGTCCCAAATGTTTATCAGTTTTACTGGTGGTCCACTGTAGAGGAAGAAATTTTGCATATAATTTGTCCCAGTTTGCTTTATTTTGCTGTCCTTAATTGACTGTAATGTCCTGCACCCACTAGTGAAAGAATATTACAAATATCAGACGTCTCAAATTTATTTGGTTTGACTGTAATATTTTACAGTGACCAGCAGAGGGCACCATTGCTTAGTGAATCAATGTTAGATTGCTGTTTTTATCATTAAAGGCGCTCTAAGCGAATCTGTGTGATGTCACTTCTTGTTGACGTTTAAAGTGTTGTCAAACAAAACCGAGCGTAGCTAACTGCTCCCCTCCCCCTCCGTTCCGTGCTTTCTGAACGAGTCATGAACGCGCCCAACCCCCACTCCCAAATCCTTCTTGTCGTTTATTGGCTGGAACACTTTGTTACGTTTCGTGGTGGTAGGTTTGACCACTTTGTTTTTGATGCAGTTTGCAAATCCTGGGCTGTGTACAGAGACCGCGTTTTTTACAGTGTGTTCAAAGGACAGGCAGCTAGCAGATAGTTAAGAGCTGTTTACACTTGGTATTAAGATGTGTTTTCATCGATCGGATCACAAGTGGACGAGAGAGACACATTACGTTTACACCTGATATTTAAATCCGTCTCTTTTGTCCACTTTCGACCGCTTCTGTCCTGAATACTGTGAGGGGACGGTCTGTGAGACGGTGGGCGAGTCTATCTGCTGTCATTCAAATGCGAGCGGGAGTAATTATGAGTTTATATGGACGCAAACTAATATTATGTCGAAGTCCGCTGCTTGTTTAGCAAGTATGCATGCTGCACAGTGTTTTGTACGTTTATATGTTGGAGCTTTCTCTGAATTTTCAGCGCAATTGATGAAATAGGATCGCGCAACTTTCACGCTTTCAAAACGAAACTACGGAGAACACCCGCAGTAGTTTTATCAATGAAAGGCTAAAAATAGCGCTGTTCACCGTATGTTCACGCCAGAAGTCAAAAAAAGACGTAAAACTTGTGTTTAATACCTCAGATTAGATAAATGGGCGGAGAGAAGGCGGTCGCGTGTGGCTGTTCGAACACATTCAACACATGTGCGTTCCGCAACTCCAAAGCGATCCGATCGAAAGTGGTTTCGACTACCTCTGGATGTGGTTGAAAGTGGTCGAAAGTGGACGCGTTCAAAACGTTTTGAACACCGTTTACACCTGGCATTAACGTCGTCCACTTGTGATCCGATCGACGAAAACGCATGTTAATGCCAAGTGTAAACAGCCTCTTAGATAGGAGATGTTTACTGTATGAAACAAAAAATGTTTTATGGCCTAAAACGTGTCAATTCGCTTAAGGCACCTTTAAAGGACATGAAAGCAAACCCTACAAACTAGGGCTCCAAAATATATTGCTTTGCATCAAAATTGCAATGCATGCATCTTCATGCAACATTTAGAGCATAAATCTGTTTTGTATGCCTTTGTCAGTGGTTTCAAATGGCAGAGAGAAATCACAGATGTTTAATAAATGCAAGGCAGGAGATCAAGTCATCTGGTGAAGTCATCCTACGCAATATACATTTCAAAAATAAAACATTGCCATGTCAATTTCGCACAACATCGAGCTGCACTCCAAATTCTGCTGGGTTAATTTTTATAAAAAAATAAACATATGCTGGATTGTTTCAATGCAATGCTTGGTTGTTTCAACTCATGGTTGGTTTAACAACAACCCAGCATAGGTTTATTTATAAACCAACATGTGTTCTGTCCAATATTTACCCACAAAAAAACCTAGCAGAATTTAAAGTGAGGACTATTATGAGCACTGACTGCACTCATCTGTTTGTCTCTTTGTAGGATAGAGGGAGCGATGACCGGTGCTTGTTTACAGAGTCCTGCGGCTGATGGTGATGGTGTGGGTACGAGTCTGAGCGTGTTGGATAAACTGATACACACACACCCCATTTGGCTTCTGCTTTCTATCGAACAGCACGAGGTCATTGACATCCTACTAAAGCAACCAGCTGGGGTAAAACAAGAAGAGCTGCTCTTAACATATCTAAATAAGAATAAATACAAACATATATTTATTTAGATATTTTGTTAACTATCCTATTAACTCTTTCCCCGCCATTGACGAGATATCTCGTCAATTAAGAGAAAACGCTTCCCCGCCAATGATGAGATTTTCCGTCTTTCCGCAATACCGCTATTATCCACCAGGTGGCGCCCTTCCGCAACTTTTTAAAACCGGAAGTATTGCCCTATGGCAAGCTGCTGCATGTCCGTGTCTGTTTTAAAGATCGCTCTGAATGGGATCTCTATGAAAAGTCCGTCACAAATATGGAATTATTTTTGCTTTTTGCTCAAAATATGGTGTTTTTGCAAAAACCTACCCATATTCAAAAGTTGATTGCAAAAGAACCACTAAAGGTAGGATGAAACGTTTTTTTTTGTTTGAAAGCAGAGGGTCTGTTCTTTCATTTGGTATATTGTATGTTCATTTATTTAAAGAAGAACATTTTCTGGAAGGCATTAAACTTTGGTGAAAATCATGAAAAACGCTGGCGCTGGCTGGCAACTTTTTTTAAAAACGCTGGCGGTGAAAGAGTTAAATATTTTTATTTACTGTACAATCTTAAAAAAGAAAGGTTTCGAAATGTTCTTCCTGTTCAGGTATTTCTGGTGTGGAGGTCACCTGTCCTTCAGAAGAAAGTCTTATCTTTCCACATGGATGGAACCTCAGACTGCATCAATCACGTCCCTGTCAAGGAGAGCCAGTATAGTATGTTGTTATCATATAAAAAATAAGCTGAGTCCTAAATGATAAACTACACACTTTGCACTTACTATGTACCGTCTAGTCGTGTATGAACTTCAGAAGAGTAGTGTCGTCCCAAACGGAAGGCTTAATGATTTTTTATTAACTGAAAGTGGTTTCCCAGAAGTGTCTATGTTTTGTCCAACATAAGCTTAGACACCATTAAACTGTGCCGTAATCATGACCGTAGCCACCATTGATTTTAATACATTTAAAAATCTATTTAAGTATTACTGGTATACTTTTTTATGTGCACTGAAATACTACTTAAGTAGATCTTTACTTTTAATAAGTATTACTACATTGAAGTATACTTTATTTTTGCCTGGGATTATGGAAGAAAAATAATGACAAAAGTTTTTGAATTAAAATAGCCTGTTGAATTGTACTACCTGAAAAAAAATGCATTGTATTAACCGTACTTGAATTTTAATGCATTGTATTTTTATGTTTTTGAATTAAAACAGCCTGTTGAATTGTACTACCTGAAAAAAAATGCATTGTATTAACCGTGCTTGAATTTTAATGCATTGTATTTTTAGGTTTTGCATTTTTAAGGGCTGAAATTCAACATGCGTGTATATTTTCTGTATTAAAAATTCAATAGTCCACATTCACCTTTTAGATTTCACTTTAAAATATTCGGTCTGTTTAAAAATACAACGTAAAATTTTCAGCAGGCAAGTTTCAGTCCATTTAAATTCGCGTCCAAAAATTCAAGTCCAAAAATTCAGTCGTACAGATTTCAACATTTAACATCCGGGAACTGCAGGAAAAGCAGTAGAGTACCGAGTATAATCTCATCTGCTGTTAATCGATCTGGCCAGCAGGTGGTGCACGTGTTCGCCAAAACTTTGTACATGTAAGATGATTTATCCACTGCAGTGATGAATGTTGGCTTTTATGTTCAGTTTTAGTAGAACAACTGTAATACACTCATACAGAGAGTGTATTGTTTGGTTATGTTATTGACAGGATACTAAACGGTTTTTAAATGCCATATACATTAAATAGGGCCTTTCTGCCTGCTATTGGCTTCGTTTCTCAAAAGCTAAGTTGATTGTAGATTTTATTGGTGGCAATCTACCATCTTCTTATGCCTACGAGAAACGGACACGTTTTTGTAATTCGTCACCTCAGTTTATAAACCATACTCGGATTATTGAACTGTTCAAGTTACAAATTGTGCGCGCGGATTAATAGTGCTGAGTTAGAGAGCTGGTAGGCTATCAAACAACATCACTGTGATCAGATGTTTCCTTTCTATTTTTTACCCCGCTGTCATATTTGTTGTGTGTTTATGTTATTGAGAGGAAAGCGCGCAGCACATATTTATAACGTATTGTTATTCAAAATACGTTTTCCACTTGCTTGCAAAAAAAGTTCTCAAAGTGATCATGGCTAAAAGCTGCTCGGGAATATTTTTTTCATTAGAACCATATAACGCAACATTCAACTTCTTTATAATAGTTTTTAAATAGTTATCAGGCTTACTTATAATTTTACTGTTTTTAACATAACATGCAATAGGTAAAATACACCATATGAAGTTGTATCCATGTCTAACTGTCCCGGGGCTATGGCGAATTCCTGTCGGGCTACAAAGATGTATCTGCGCCCTGCCCGTCGGAGGAAAAAATATTGTAATGGGTTTGCATTCTCTCAGATTTAGTTAGGTAATTATATTGTATGTAATTCGGTGTCATCTTGTTAGTTATTACTATCCCCACTAACAAGTGAAACTGTCAGGAAATGAAGTGAAAGCATAACTAAACCCATTATTCCTTTCGTGTTCACGTCTGAAATGCGCGCTCCTCGGCTCCGCTCTTTACGAGTACCCGCTTCTTATGGTCATCAAAAAGTATATTAAATGTTTATTTATTTGTCATTTCGTTTAACCTCAGAGTCAAACATTATTCTAGCAATTCCCTTTTTCTTTCTTTATTTAGTAAGTTAACTTAAATATGTGAGAACGAAAATATATTTTTAGTGATTTGTATGAAGAGAATATGATGTTAGAAGCTTTATTTTATAACACAAAATAGTGACTGCACACTCACTTGCAAAAATTATTTATTATAACCAACGTATCGGCAAATAGCCTTCGTCAAGGTATGTGTTCGCTCAGAGTGAAGCTTCATTTTAAGCATTTAGTAGCTTAATTTATTTAAACAGTTTTAATAGGCTATTTTAAAAAGTATTAGGTTTTTTGTGTTCATTTATATTTCTTGTCACTGTGTGCAGGTTCTTTTTTGTAGGCTATATGACAGCCCAATATTTTTTTTAACCAAAAAGGCTTAATTAATGTCATGTTGCATTACAGTTTAAAGTATATCAATAATGTCAAAAATGTGACGTGCAGTTCGGGTGTTCTCACCAATACGCTTGTGATTCCTGAAGTTTTGACGAATTTTATAGACTTGTTATAGTTTCTTATTCAAAAGTGACACCCATAGATTCAGGTCCACCCGGACTTAATCCATGCCCACCCATATGTCACGTTCTGCATCCGCCACTGAAAGGGTGACTTCAGATGATTAAATGTAACCATTGATTTTTTTGGATGCTTTTAGTCACCAACAAAAATTCTCACAGACACAGTTACATTTGTGCTATTGTAGTTTGGACGTGTTTATTATTATTCTGTAATATGGAAAAAATATAAATAATAAAAAAAAAATGTAGGGGTTGTCCTCGGTATTTGAAAAATCCTGGCTACGGCCTTAATGACAGCAATGTGATCGCCGATGCGCTGGTAGAGAGAGAGAGAGAGAGAGAGACAAAGAAAAAGAGTGAGCACGGCCCTGTATAGAAGTGGATTGATATGTTATTTGAAGTCGGCTCGTAAAGGACAAAACACCTGATTAAACTATAACGTAGCTATTATACACATTTTTTCAGGATGTTCTTGCGACCGGTGGCAACTTGTCCACGACCCGGTGGTTGGGGACCTCTGCGGTAGTGGACTCAGTTTGCAAAACCATTGCGAAAGCGTGTGCACTGTTTATTTATTGTTTATGAATTTGTGGATATGGATTGAAAATCTGAGAGCACTGATTGTTTAATTGTGCGTATGGTTTATTAATCCGCGCGCACAATTTGTAACTTGAACAGTTCAATAATCCGAGTATGGTTTATAAACTGAGGTGACGAATTACAAAAACGTGTCCGTTTCTCGTAGGCATAAGAAGATGGTAGATTGCCACCAATAAAATCTACAATCAACTTAGCTTTTGAGAAACGAAGCCAATAGCAGGCAGAAAGGCCCTATTTAATGTATATGGCATTTAAAAACCGTTTAGTATCCTGTCAATAACATAACCAAACAATACACTCTCTGTATGAGTGTATTACAGTTGTTCTACTAAAACTGAACATAAAAGCCAACATTCATCACTGCAGTGGATAAATCATCTTACATGTACAAAGTTTTGGCGAACACGTGCACCACCTGCTGGCCAGATCGATTAACAGCAGATGAGATTATACTCGGTACTCTACTGCTTTTCCTGCAGTTCCCGGATGTTAAATGTTGAAATCTGTACGACTGAATTTTTGGACTTGAATTTTTGGACGCGAATTTAAATGGACTGAAACTTGCCTGCTGAAAATTTTACGTTGTATTTTTAAACAGACCGAATATTTTAAAGTGAAATCTAAAAGGTGAATGTGGACTATTGAATTTTTAATACAGAAAATATACACGCATGTTGAATTTCAGCCCTTAAAAATGCAAAACCTAAAAATACAATGCATTAAAATTCAAGCACGGTTAATACAATGCATTTTTTTTCAGGTAGTACAATTCAACAGGCTGTTTTAATTCAAAAACTTTTGTCATTATTTTTCTTCCATATGGGATCTAATGTATTCTGTCTTAACCTTTTTGCCATTATACACTTTGGGTACACACTCTGTCTGTTTGTTTTGGAGGATGGATTGTTGACTAAGGGTGGATTATTTTTCATGCAACACTGCTTATTATTGTAATCATTTTAATAAGAAATATTATATGAACTTTATAAGAAAATTAACTTTGTTTAGTGCTCTTATGAATCTTTTCAGGATGACTTTGTTAAAGGTGTTCCAATTGAGTGGGGGCTGGGGTGGTCCCAGGCCTCCTATAAGCATTGAGGAGGATCCCCTATAAAGCACAAAGATATTACTTAGAAAATACTACATGAATTTAAAATTCTCGTGCTGCACTGCCACAAAGCGATACTGTTGATTATTTGTTCCAATTTTGCAATAAACTAATTCAAAAGATTTCTCTCTGAAATAAAAGTAAACTCTCAAGTGCGCTGTTTTCTTGAGGAATTGATAGAAGAGTCAATGTGGAGGTCGCATATGCAGGCTGCATTCTTCATCAAATCTGGTTTATTTAAGTTAACTTAGCATTACATTCACAAGTCATAACCATATTACTACAATTTACGATTAACTAAGAATAATGGTGAACTTTATAATTGTTAATATTCTGAAATAAGACAGACTTGATGACGTTTGCAGCCTAGAAATGCGACCTCTGGAGGCTGCAGCCTTTGGATTGAGAAACGGCAAATGTCTCTGCGTGTTGATTATTTTCACCAGGTTAATGATAATAATCTTTAGTTACTATGTTTAGTTATTATCTTCAGTATAATCTTTAGGGTTAGGGGCTTTCAAAAAATTCTTCTCTAACAATTTTTTCATATTAACTTGAGGGGTAAAAATGGTTAGGGTTTGTATAAAATAATAGGCCATAAAGAAGAAAGTAAATTCAAACCTGGTCTTTCAGAAATAAATCATAGAAATCATTAACACTAACCTACACCTAATCATAACTTATATGACATAACTAAATACCCCAAAGCAGTGGCGTAGCAAGTCAGTCCCGGGCCCATATGCAAAAAAAAATTACGGGCCCCCTTAAGCCAAAGCCCCCCCCCCAACCTTGCCCGTTGGCAATGTTAACTGTGGCGCGCAGATCTGTTAACAACATATACTTTTAATAAGGTAGTCAAATTGTTTTACTTTACTTTTTTACTTTAAAGGGTAGATTTAAATAAAGAAAAAGAAAATGTTCTGGGTAGTTTTTGACTCGTGACTAATTTCTCCGCCTTTTCTTTTTAAGGCCCCACTTTTATGTTTATATTTGTCCTTCCTTAATGTTCATGTAGATAGCCGCTATAGTAACCTCTCACACTGTGTTTTCTTTTTCTTTTTTCCGCGGAGTGCAAAAAAAAAAAAATAAATAATAAATAATAAACAATTATTTATTAAAAAAAATAGACATTACAGAGAAATAAGAAATCACTACACATGATATGCATACAAAAATGTATTTCTTGCGGCCGCAAATAAAAATTTAATTGAAAAAAATTTTTTTATTAAAAGCTGGGGGGGCGGGCCCAGGGCCGGGCCCCCTATTGGCCCGGGCCCATTTGCACGTGCATACCCTGCATGCCGGAAAATGCGTATTTCTGTATATATCTGATAAGTTTGGCATTTTATCTCATATATTTTGTAACTTTTATCGAGAAATAAAGAATTTTAAATCCAAAAACACCGTTCTTGTAACTTAACAATACCTCTAAAGTGACTTTTGATACCGCTTTTAGATACTAGCCAAGGAACGCCCATCAAGCGAGTGCGTGTTGCTCAGTGTCGCTCACTTTTGTAGCTAATGTGACTGTAGGGTAAACTATACAGTAAAACTGTTCTAACTTAATGATATATGCAATATGAGTCATTTTGAAAAACTAACTAACCATTTAGAGATCTTCACATTCTCGAATATGAAAAATTAACAGAGGTCCGGATCTCTGTGACCTCATAGCTGGCTACAGCCATGAGCGTATTGGTCTCCGCAGGTGAACTTTGCTCTCACAACATCTGATAGACCAACCCAAAACTGCAAACGTTAAAAGTGTCCAGTGTCATTTTTCAATTGGGTACTTACAGTGCACTTTTTATTTCAATGTGAACACACTACTTAAACTATTTATACTACAAAATGACGTAGATTAGTGCGATTTGGGATGCACATATAATAGTTATACAGTAATAAGTTTGCTCTAGAGGTACAGTATTTGCAGTTAAAAGTCACAACAGTTTCCTGACAGCAAGCATGTACAAGCAGATCCAAGAATTTCTCCATCTGGATTTTCAGACACAATTGCCTGTACTGTAGTACAGGATGTGTTACGAAAGGTTTATGGGCACCCTGCCTGCCAAACACAGCATCCCCAAACTAAAGGGATACCCTTAATTCCATAGCTTTAAATGTGGATGGGACAGTAGAAATGTAGATTACATTCTGTATACTGTACATACACTAATGATAATCTGGTTCTAAAAAGCATTATTCTTTATTCCTAGCATTTTCTCTGGAGGAATCAAGAACTGGTTTTGCTGACCTCTTTCACCTTGTGGCCTTTTACTGTATAAGCAGGTAATTTTTTTTTTTTTTATAAGCAGGTAACACTTTTGAAACTAATATTGGTAAATCTTAGACAGTGGTTAGATAGACTCTTTTCTCGCCATTGACAAGATATCTCGTCAATTAAGTGAAAACGCTTCCCTGCCAATGACGCTTCCCTGACGAGTTTTTAAAGTAATCTATATTTCCGCTATTATTCACAAGGTAGCAGTCTTACCCAACTTATAAAACATTAAAGCATCCACTGACTCAAAAACAGTAAAAACTCTGTGTATGTTTTGATCAGAGGGTCTGTTCTTTCATTTGATGTATTTTATATTTATGTATTTATAGAAGAACATTTACTGGCATTAAACTTTTGTAAAAATCACAAAAAATGCTGGCTGGCAACTTTTTAAAAAACGCTGGTGGGGAAAGAGTTTAAAATAACTAGTGGTGTTTGCAAAGATAAGCTTTATTTGTATTGTTATAGGGTTAGGGTTATGGTTATATATGACTGCAATGCTAAACTCTGATCACATCAAAACAAAGGGAAGAAGATTTGATATGTATTTTTTAAATACATTTAAATAAGACTTTTTTTATTTAGATTTCTTCCCATGGTTATCTTTAAATCTTTTTTGTCTGTGTTTATTTCATGTCAGGGACATACTGCCGTGCACTCTGAAGCTTCCAGAAGCCGTTCGTTTAGCAGAAACACTGTCTGATCTGAATGAGGTGGCCCAGCAAGGTGCAGGTACAGTACTGACCTGCCTGACCTACTTTTGTATAATGATTAACTATAACTATAGTTTTAGGAAACACGCACTGATCATTTTTTTATAGATTTTGTTACCTATAGATTCTGTCAAGTGTTTGGATACAATATTTAAATAAATAAATGTATATTTTTTATTTATTTTATATAAATTATTTTATATTACACCGATCAGCCATAAAATTATGACCACCTGCCTAATATTGTGTACACTCTAAGAAAGGATGTGTTAATTTTAACACATTGTTTTGTGTTATCCTATTTAACACATTGGGCCCTATTTTAACGATCTAAGCGCATTGTCTAAAGCGCACAGCGCAACGTCTAAATGGGCGTGTCCGAACCCACTTTTGCTAATTTAACGACAGGAAAAATGGTTTGTGGGGCGGGCTTAACATGATGACGACAGAGCTGCAACGGTTCCTACTTGAAAACAAAGAATGGCTGCTGCTGCTGGCGAACAGCTTTCTTTTGAAGCGGCTTTGGCCGCGACTCTGGAGGACTTAGACTTATGTTTTTCTTTATAACCCTACTGAAGTCCTTTTTAAGCAAGAAAGATGTGTTTGGAGCTTTGCCGACTGGTTACGGTAACTACGTCACCTTCTTCGTTGCTCTGATTGGTCATAGCGCTATCCTATTGCGTGCAGAGGCATTTTGAGGGACAACCTTATATCCCGCCCCTTGCATTGAGCCGTTTGTGTGAAGAGTTGCCAGACCTTACATCTTGATGTAGGTCTGGCTAACCAGGCTAGTATGGCTATCCAATATCATCAAAAAATTATTTAAAAGTATGTAAGAAAAGGTTTGTAATCTAAAAATACTTTATTTGTAACAAACAGGAGATAAAGAATTTACAAACGGCTCTCCGCGCGTTTCAGAACTTGGACAGCGTCAGTTTTTTTAAAGCATTACTTAAAAATGTTTCTCATCTCACCATATCCACACGTACAGAGTCATCATATACAATAAATCCGTGAGGTAGCATTTAAAAAAACATTTAAAAACAGATGCATTTGTTTAAAGCTCAGCATTTATTTACTTACCAGGCTGCAGGTAAAGCACCTCTTTGTGCCTTCTAACGTCTCATAATTAGTCCTCATTTATGTCCAAGAGACTCAATAATAATCTTTTACATTCAATCCTTTAATCTTTCATATTTAAAGGCGTTTTTATGCTGCTGCTCATTCATGTTTGTGATAAGCAAACCCGCGTTGTCGTCCCGTTTATATGCGCGTATTACTAATGCGCTCTTTAAATAACAAAAAACATATTGCGCCATTGAATTTAGACTTTAGACCAGGTTTTTGTTGGTCAATAGCGTAGTGTCTTATGGTTGCCTCAAAATAGCAACGCGCCAACAATGCACCTGAAGAAACCTCGTTTTCAGACCAGAACGCCCATGGGCGCAAAAGCGGGCACAAATGCATTTGCTATTTTAACAACGTGGCGCTAAATGTGAAAATGATAACTATGCCTGGTGGAAACTAGCAATATTTTGCAATAATTGCGCTGCATTGCGCCGGGTGTAAGATAGAGCCCATTATGTGTTATTTTAACATAGTATATGTGTCATTTTGTGTTGATTTTAAGTTTAAAAAAGGGACAACACAAGATGTGTTAAAATAACACAAAAGTGTGTTGTTCCAAAAATAACACAGAGATGTGTTCAGTTAAGGACAACACATTAGATGTTCGTTTTAAGAGTGTAGGTACCCCTTTTGTCACCAAAACAGCCCTGACCCGTGGGGGGATGGACTACACTAGACCTTTCTATCAGAACCAGCATGTATATTTTATTTATGTTTATATGTATATATGTTTATGGCTATAATCAGACAGAGACACATACAAAGACATTCATGGTGGTAGTAAGTTTAACTGGGTATGTTTTCTGCTTTCGTATTTGTGTTTGTGCAATGATGTTTTAATCATTAACCACTTTCCCTTTTTTTCCAGCATTCTGGAAGTCATCTCTCAACAATCAACACGAGACACTTTGTATTTCAGACAGTCCTCCTGTTCAAGAGAAACCGCTGATCTCCTTGCCTGGCAACTGTTCTGAGATTGAGGACTCCTGCTCAAATACATCAGAAGGTCTGAAAGGTTGCTCCAGCAGTGCTTTGTCTTTAATCAAACCGATCCCCCTTCAGACACAAGTGATCTCAAAAGACCCAACAGCAGCTAAAGGAAAATCCTGTTCATCTCCTCCACCCACCCCTCGTCCACCTCGCATTTTGATTCATACACCTACTGCACCTCCAGGTTCGAGGACTATGCCTTTAAGCATCGGCTTTAACAGACTGAGTCAGAGATCCAAGTCTAGCACCATGTCCAAGGGATCCAAACAACCTTGTACCAAGAATCCTGGCCCTCCACCACGACTTTGTCAAGCCCCAGACATTGACAGTTACCGTTGCATTATCGCTTTGGATGATGAAACCATCTCTAGGGCCCTATCTCAAGCCAATCTGCCCCATACCACACCTGCCAACATCCTGCGACAATGGACAGGACTAGAAGAGGAAGGGCAAAGCTCAAGTGGCCGAAGTTTGTCCACATCTTCATTCGACTCCCTGGATTCTTCTCTTTATTTGAACCTGTCCCAGGGCATGGGTCAAAGGCTCTCCACGGATGACAGCAGTAATGAATACGATGAAGAAGAGGAAGATTACGGTGTGGAACTAAAGCGAGACTTACATCTCCGGCTGAGTGGTTCCCACAGACTCCTGGCGATGGAATTTACGGGGGCACGTCCGAGATCGTTCGTCATCTTTCCGCGGGCATTAAATGGACACTTCTGCAAGGTCCTAGGGGTCCTCAAAGTCTTGGCTAAACCTGAGAAACGCATCTTACTACAGATCATTGAGCTGGCCCAGGACAAAGGCTCCTACTTTGGTTGCCTGGTGCAGGACTACTTGAGCTATGTGCAGGAGAACAAAAACTGCCTCACGTCCTGCCAGGATCTTCTGCAGACAATTCGCCAGTTCATGACCCAGATGAAGGCTTATCTCATACAGAGCTCAGAGATAAACCCACCCATTGAATCTTACATACCTGAGGACCAGATTGGTAAGACGATTTTTGACTCAAAAATGATATAATCCAGTGCATGATGTAGTCAGGGACGGATTATGGCGATGATGTGCCCTGGGCACGGATGTCTCAAAGGCCCCCTTTACCAATTTTTTGGGCAACAGCGTTGCACGTGTATGCACAGGGCTCAAGTGTTGGTTCGCCTCTGCCTGTATGCCCCATTTTACAGGATTAACAATGGCACTAATACACGGGGAGAGAATGCACACAATATTCTGTACTTTCACACCACAAATTGGTTTATTTATATCTTACCAGTATCTGTCAACATACATACTGTATAACATACTCAATCAAAAAGATTCTGACCTCTCCAAATCATATCACAGGAGAAAATTCCATAAATATTTTACATTTCTACATTTAGCAGACATTTCATTACATTTCACAGTCGTTCACCACAGGCATTTAGGGGCTGGAAACACCAAAACTTTTTTTCAGCCGAGCGCTTTGGTAGCTGTAAGCCGGTTGGTTGCTGTGGTAATGTCCCGCCCCTCCTCCACTTGAATTGGACGGCCGTGTGAGAACTGACATTGACGAGCGGAGATTTCACTCAAAGTTGAATATTTTTGAACTCTCAGCGCTGAGTGCGGAAAAAACCCAGAGCGCCGGTTTTCAGCGCGGAAAAAACCCGCTAGCTGCTTACTTATTTGAAAAACGCAGAGTTTCCATTGGAATCAATTGAAAACATGCGCTGGCCGCGGGCGTAAAAGCTTTGTGTGTCCAGCCCCTAAAGACAGTGAATTTATACGTCCTTGACACATTTTGCTTCTTAGTTCGTTTTTTACTCTTGCCATTAGAGAAAATGAACGTTCTCCTTCACAGTTGCTGACTGGCAGGGTGAGGAAAAGCTGTCCTTTTGTGCTTTCTTATCATTGATCCACTTGGTTGTGGTTTTAAACTCATTTTTGTTTTGGTTTTTGAGTAACCATCTTCTGCGCGTGACTTTTATATTACGCAATGCTTTTCACTCGCCTCTAGATGTCTCTCTCAACAGCGCAGCAATAGATTAAAATTATTTATTTGATTTATTTACTAGTTAATACTTTGCAACTGCAAAAAAACTACATTATTCTTCAATATTTAACACAACTTTACTGAACATAAAATTAAAATTAAAATATTTATTTGAACATAATAGACACAGTAAATTTGACAGGGCCCCCTGCTGGCCCAGTGCCCTGGGCAAGTGCCCAGTAGGCCCGTGGGTTAATCCGTGCCTGGATGTAGTGAGATTTGTTAGGTTTCTGGAAGTACAGCAAGTTGCAGATGGCTTGGGATTGTTTCACCTTTAGTAGTTCCAAACATGGGAAACATATCTAGAAGAAAGGCGTTGGAGTTATATAGCACTACGGTTATTCTGTAACGATTTTATGACACCTCAATTACGTGTATGCTTTACTGTTGATAAAACATTTCTTCTCTGATGTAAAATATGTCTGCATATAGATATCTGCACGCTGACATTTAGATGCATCTAAAACAGCTGTCAAAGTTTCCCTTATACAGTAGATAACCACAGATATGTAAAAAGAGATTGTATAACTAACCAGGTTTGCATGAACAAGTTCAAGCTTGACAGCTGCTGTCGAAATAGATTATGAAAAATGAAAAGCACAACATATCTACATTTATGCATTGAACCGATCATTTTTACCATTCTAAAGACCAAGGCCTGTTGCTGTAATCACTACGAAATGTCTCTATGCACTCTGAATATATCATTTGGCCAGGACTTGTAATTTGGTTGAATGTGTTTGAACAGCCACACGAGCACAATGTTTTACATCTTTTCTGACTTCTAGCGCAACACAGTGTACAGCGCTATCTTTAGGCTTTTATTGATAAAACTAAAGCGGCTGATCTCCGCGTCTTTTATTAGTTTCATTTTGCGAGCGTGTGAAAGTTGCGCAATCTTATTTCATCAAGAGAAATCGCTTCCATACACATGTACAAAACACTGTGCAGCATGTTTACTAACAACACAAGCAGCAGACTCTGATATTATATTAGTTTGTGGCAATTTAAACCCGTCATTACTCCCACTCGCATTTAATGCCTTGACCACACGGACACAGGTATTTTTATAACCATAACTTTTTATACGTGGTTCGGACGTTCGTCCACATGAACACGCAGTATCACGTCACTGAAACTTAACATTTTTGAAAACCCCTGCCAGGGTGAGTATTTTAAGAAACCCGATTGCAGTGTTGTCTTGTAGACAGTACAACCAGGGTTTTTGCTTCTGATTAAGGCTTCTGATTGGCCGACATGGCTTTACTATTAGGGTTATATCACCACCTGCTGGTGTGGCATGCTCTTTACAGCAAGTGATCACGTGTTTTTGCGTGTTCATGTAGGCAGAGATTTCTTTTAAACCGAGCATGTGTGGAGGGAGAGTGACTGGATGCGCCGTAGACGTAAACACTTGCTCATTATATTAATATAAGTATATCTAAATTTCGCAGTCGCATAGGCAGGAAAAATACTCGCAAAATGGTAATGGTCGCAAAATGGTTATTTGGTTATTTGTCTAATTCCTTTCTTCACAATTTTAAAAAGTCTATTCCAGACATTGAAAGTCAGGGAATTTTATATATTTTTTGACCAAGTCATAAAATATCAGGGATGTTGTTTTTCGCTTTAAATTTTAGTTCAAAACGTTCTTCGCTTGTTAAGTTGTGACATAAGGAATGCCATTTCCAGGTCCAAGCCTGCACTGATTTCAAGTAAAACTAAAATCTAAACATCCATTTATTGGCTTTGTTTAATAATTCCATGCATTTAAGGTAATTTTTTATGCCATCTCAGACATGGGTCATGAAAATTCACTTTTTTTCTGGGAAAAGTCTGGGAATTTGACATTTGAGTGGGAAACCTGTTTCCTGTAGGTTGCTTTCGATAAAAGTTTCTGCTATGTAAATGACCTGAAATGATTTTTTTTTATTAATGACCCAGACGAATAAGTTGTTTATAATGAACACTGCAATATTTTATTAAAAATAAGAATTGTAAGTTTTGATTTCATGGGACCTTTAAAGCTTTAAAACTCTTTTTCTCTTCATATCAGATGGAGTGTTGGAAAAGGCCATGCATAAATGTGTGCTGAAACCTTTGTACGGTTCAGTGAAGTCGGCCATGCATGATTACCAGGTGTCCAGCGGGGAGTGGCGGAGACTGCAAGAAAATCTGGCCATGGCCAAGACCAAACAGCCCAGAGAGCTGGGGGCAAACGCAGCAAGACCACCAGGCACCTACGCCATTAACCGGATCCGCAGAAAACTGGCAGCCATGTGTAGGATGTACTCGCCCGAGAAGAAGATCGTGGTGCTGTTGGAAGTTTGTAAACTCATCTACAGTATTATGCAAGATCACAAAGGTGCGTACGGGTGGAGTTGTGTCTCAAGGGTTCATTTAATGGTTTATGGGCGTGTGATCCGGGAAAATTATGTGCATTATGTATGAAATGATTTGGATGAAGATCAAACATAAATGTTCTCTCTGTCTGTTTTCAGTGCGACTGTTCGGAGCTGATGATTTTCTGCCTATGTTGACATATGTGTTGGTCCAGTGTGACATACCTCAGTTGGACACAGAAATCTTGTACATGATGGAGCTGATAGATCCATCATTGCTACATGGAGAAGGTGTGTCCTCATCTCAACGAGGGCTGTTGTTTAATAAAACATTTTCTAATTTGCTTTCCTGGTTGTAATGAATTTCAGTATCTGAAAAAACAATAGGAGGAATTTGACAAGCGATAAATTTTTCCCATATTTGATACACTTCCTAAGTTCAGTTCCTCACAAAGTAATTTCCTGGGTGTGTTTGTTCTGTTTCCATCGACCTTCGTACTGAAGCTATTGCTGATTAGGGTTGGGAATCATTAGAAATTTTCCGGTTCCGATTCCGGTTCCAGTTCTGCCTAACGATTCCAGTTCTGATTCCGGTTCCATATAATAAAAAATAAGGCACAATACTTAAACAATTCAATTTGTGTTATTTAATTACTGATAAAATATTTTAAATGTAAAATGATTAATATTTTCACTTTTTTAGTCACTAGGCCTATATCATTCATTCCTGTTGTAGTCCTCGTAAGATCCTACCTGTTGAAGTGAACATGATAGCAGCAGTAGTTCTCAAACATATGATTTGAGATTTATATGCTGGACAAGTGTTTTGTCATATATCCTGAAAAGGCTGCTGTACAAGTAAAATTTTTGTATGTGCCTGCGTATAGGCTATAATGCATACATATATACAATATAAAAATGTAAATGAGGATCAGATATACGTTTCTTAACAAACATGCGTGTTCATATGCGCTGACTTCTTTTCGCCGGAGGCTGCTCGTCACAACATCAAGCAATGCTTAGGTTACTTAGCAACGCTTTGGAGAAAAGTGGCGCGATCACGTTTTCCGCGTGGTTTTAGATGCGAAATGTGAAGCAATTGAGCATAATGTGCATGGCCATTTCGTTGGGTGATGCTTGAGCCCCGGAGCGACCACGGGATCGGCGCGGCTATGTGCGTGTTTATTTTATCACTTTCATCCGTGAAACAACACACAGTTCAAGTGAGGAACCTTTTTGGGGTTATAATGTCTGCACAGTGCTGAAAACGCATGTTGCTATACTACTAGTGCAGATTGATACTTTTTCGTAACCTTGACCAAGAATATCTACCCTTATTGTTCCGCCCCCAAGCCAGCGGGTCATCACTGATATCGGTTTATAGCGCATTAACTCTTGAGTCTTATGTCCGTTTGCTTTCACGCAAACTTGAAGACATCTCGCTGGGTGAGACTGTACTTTTATATTTTTCATAGTTTGTGAAGTGCACGGCATCGCGGGTCGCACTGTACCGTCAACAGCCCTAGAATCCACACTTTTGACTTTTAGACATGTTTAACACGAAGTATACAAAGCTTACCTCAGCAGCCCGAGTGTTTTCTGTGGTAAGCTGCGTTAATTTGGTTGCGCGAGTGTATATAAACAGTGTCTCAACGTAATTAATGTTCATGAGGTAAGAGTCATAAGCGCTTTGCACGTGCCTCGCATCAGAACCGCTTTTAGAACCGAAACTTAAGAATTATGTGCGGTTCCTTTTAAAAAACGGAACCGGTTCTGAATAAGAACCGGTTATCGGTTCCCAACCCTATTGCTGATGTTAAAAAGATGTATTGTGTTGTACACAGTCAAATTACATATTTGAGGCAAGATTTAAACTGATTTCAGGTTTTAAAAAATGTATTGAATTGTGGCGGTTTCCTTGACAGCGCTTATCCTAGTCCAAGGCCTGTTTGAGCTGCTTTAATTTAAAAACACATTGGTAATTTCTCTACGAAGGATGCAAGTCCGAACTTGGTGTTCTTCGTATTAAGAAACGGCCCATGTTTTGACTAATTTTAACATATACATGGGTTTCAGCTGGCGTCACTCTCTTGTCTTCCGCCATTTTGAGGACCTGAAGTGGTCGCAAAAGAACTAGAAGCTATGCCTTCAATATGTTGTGAGCATCAAAATCGCTATTTTTACAACACTAAGAAGGCTCGACAAAACATGATATTTTGCTCGAAGTATCGCCTGTGTCTCTACACGTGAACTCGAGCATTGAGAACATTGTTTGTGAACAAAGAGTTTACTAAAAAGAAGGTTTTGAACAACTGACTTTGGTTGATTTGGCTTCCGCTCGCCGCCATCTTCCCAGTCTAGATGTATCGATCTGCGAATGGAACGTAAGGAGGGAGGAGAGTAAAGATGGATAGCTCCTAAAGCATAGTTCCATATAAATGCACAGATAATTCGTTGTTTTGTCGCAAGTGAAAAACAATATTGACCTTCTAGTTGAAAAAGGAGCCTCATATGAGATTCATTCATTCGCATTCAGAAATCGATTATTTCCGTCTGGCAGGGATGACGAGCAGACACCATAACAGCCAAAATCAGTTGTACAAAACTTTCTTTTTATTAAACTCTGTGTACACAAACAATGTTCTCAATGTTCGCGTTCATGAGTAGAGATCCAGGTGATACTTCGAGCAAAGTTTCATGTTGTGACGCGCCGCCTTAGTGTTGTAAAATAGTGGTAGTTCGGTAGCAGCGAACAGCGGCTGGAAGAACGTATCGGGGATTGAGTAGGCATCACACCCAAACCAAGGTATATTTTTTTTAAAGTCGCGTTTCTTTTCATGACAGTCGAGGTGCGACATGTTGTCTTTCGTAGCCATTTCCCGTATCCATAAGAATCATAGACAGTAAAAGATAAGAAATCCGTAAATCGTAGCAAGCCAGCCAATGCTTTTCAGTAGCCTACTGGTACTCGGTAGGTCCTCAAGATGGCGGCATAACATAAAAAGTCACATGACTGAAACCCATGTATATCAGTGACATTGTTTGTCTTTAGATACACACCTGTAGTGTTTTTTGAAAGGTTTGTTTGTAAAAACTTCTTAAAGGTAAATAATTACTAATATAAATAAGGCAATTTTGCATTTTTTATTATTGTATTAAAAAAGGTTTGCAAATACTTTTATGGAAAGAAATATAAGTGAGAAATATTATAATCAACATTTGGCTTAAATGTTTTTTACATCTTTTCAAAGATGTCATTTTATTTTATTTATTATGACTCAACTTGTATACTTAAATGTTCTGATTTCTTTGTATGAATTCAATATTTGGCTTGATGGCTACATGTGGTGAAAATTGTGTCAATAGCCCACTTAGAAATCCCCTTATTGATAAAAATGCTGATGTGTCAAATACTTATTCCCCCCCGCTGTATATTTATATTATATAGTCATGAGATCCTTCTAAAAGTTACACAATGCACCTTTAAATGCAACAGTAATTTTTCAAGTATGTGTTACTATAGAGTGGCCTTTACGTTTTACTTTCACAATTGATGAAAAAAGCAGCCAATCGGAGATCAAAATAGATGGTTTCAAAAGCATGTCGGCATGAAACTTTAGAAAGTTGCTTGAGGGAAATTTTTGCAAACTCTAGACAAAGGGTACACTCACTCATTTTAACAATTCAAAATGTTACATTTATTTTATTCCATATTTTTGATGAGTCTTCAGGTTGTAGCTATATTTGAAAGTTGGACATGCCCCCAGCATTTGAGAGCAGAGATTTTGATAACTTTATTTATTTACTTGCAGGTTTTTTTAAATCATTCAATTTCTGTGGTGTGACAACCTGAGAACACATTTAATATCGTACTTATACAGACTTGAACCTAGAAAATATGTTAAATTTGACCCAAACATGGGTTGAAACAACCCAGCATTTTTTTTTTTTTTTTTGGAGTTTACACTTCAAGTCTTTAATATACGTATACTTTATTCCTATATAGGAGGTTATTACCTCACCAGTGCATATGGAGCAATGTCACTGATTAAGAACTTCCAGGAAGACCAGGCTGCCCGAATCCTCAGCTCTACAACACGTGACACACTCCACCAATGGCACCAAAGACGCACCATGCAGAGAAATCTGCCCTCTTTGGACGACTTCCAGGTATGAGTCTGACCTTCAGATGCTTAGGCTTTCTATCTGAGGTCAACATCTGCATGATTTCTGACTGTTTACAATTCCATCGTAAATCTACATGATGTCTGCACGAGTCTACACTGTAAAAAAAGATTTGTTGCTTTAAGTTAAAAAAGATTACATGGTTTACTTAAAATTTTCTTTAATATTGTGAAAAATGTTGAGTTGACTAATATTTTAAGTTGAATTAACTCAACTTCAAAATTTACAGTCTAATAGTCCTAAATAATTTTGAAGCTGTTTTGGTGAACTGTAATTCATGTTTGTTTGTTTGTGTTTAGAATTACTTGCGTGTGGCTTTGCAAAAGGCAGACAGCTGCTGCATGGCTAAAACCCTGCAGGTGCGGCCCTACACCACCACTGAAGAGATGTCGAGCCTTTGTGCCCTAAAATTCGGCGTGTCTGATCCTGAAAACTATGGAGTTTTTCTCTACACGGGCGACACCAGCCAGCAGCTAGCCGCAGACACGTACCCTCAGAGGATTAAGGCAGAATTACACAGTCGGCCAAACCCTCCATCATTTCACTTTGTCTACAGAAAGACACAAACATAAACTGAATTCCTTCCTAACAGCATTGTGGGAGCTGCCTTAAAGACCAAAGGTTTTTGCTTTTTTTGCAAAACTGGAAAGACTTTACTCGATTTTAAATTGCTACTACCTATTAATCTCTTAAGCTGCCTTTCCACTGCACACGACATACAGAAACGATTGTCGGAGTTCGCCCCCTAGTGGCAGTTGTAATGAAGTTTCAGTTTAACCGTAAAACGGGAGAGAAGCTCATTCCAGCGCAAGAGGCTTCATTCTCATATGTACCATAGTGGAATAAATAAATGAATGCAACAATACATTGGGAATCCATATGACAAAGACTGACAATATTTTTTGGAGGGATCAAATGGAGAGTCAAAGGATTCAAGTGTTACTGATAAAGTTAAACAAAAAGGATTAAATAATTTTCACTTCGCACAGTGTTTTGATTGGAATACACTGAAATGCATCGATTCTGGTCAGCATATCACACGCGGCGTAGTAAAAAAAAAAATTCGGATCCAACTGTCAAAACGATCCGTAAATTACATATCAGCAGACAGTTGGCACCTCACGTAGCCCCTTTGCGACTTGAATGAATGACTTTCAGTTTATCGGCCGTTGTTTGTCGTGTGCAGTGCAAAATTATTCTATTATTTGGTACAATGTCACTTGACACTACAGCTGGTGCTATATTTTATGTGTCCATCCTGTATATATTTTATGCGTTCTGTATATACTGTCTGTCTTAGAGCTACGTACTGCAATAAGTGCAACGTGTTGTTGTTGTTGTTGTTTGCCTAGTGTAGCTCTGTATGTGACTCTGTTGTTCTGTGTAGCTCAGCCCACGTGATCAAATAGCCTGCGCGCACATTTTGGCAACAGAAGTGGTGTTATTCCACAGTGGTTCTAACGTGGTAGCAACTCAGAAAGTTTATCAAAACGGTTTCCCAGCATCAAAACGTCTGGTTGTTGCGTTTGGTTGCACTAATATAATATACTAATATACGTATATATGTATCTGGCAACTTTATATTTGGGCATCTGCTAACGTCTTCTATCCACTCCACTAAAGTACACAGATCTGGTAGCTGTGTTTTAAAATAACGTTCTCTTTCTGTGTTGCTTCACTGCTGAGTTGCCATACTTCCATTTCCAAAATGCGCACGCATACTTTGCAACGTCATCATTGTGTACAAACAGTAAAAGGGTCTTTCTAAATCAAAGTAAGTATCTTGTAAAGTTGTCGGTTTAAAAACTTAAAGTCTTTTAAAGAGTTGTTCAGGTCAGTCAGAAGAGATATCAATGGAAGCCCATTTCCGCCATGTTGTAAAAAAAAAACAAAAAAAAAAATTCTGACTTTGTATCTCAAAATTCTGAGATATAAAGTCAGAATTCTGAGATATAAAGTCATCTCAGAATTCTGACTTTGCATCTCAGAATTCTGACTTTGCATCTCAGAATTCTGAGATGACTTTATATCTCAGAATTCTGACTTTGTATCTCAGAATTTTGAGATACAAAGTCAGAATTGTATTTTTTTTACAACATGGCGGAAACAGGCTTCCATAGGATATCAGATAGTTCTCATAACAAACATTTGTTGATGCCTTTAATGTTTAAAAAAAGAAATGATACACAAAATGATACCAGATACCACAAAGATATCAAATGTTTGGGAGGAATGATACAACCACTGAAAAAATTAATAGACCATCGCAGTTTCGAAACGGTTCCTAAAATAATAGTAAACAATTATTGTTGACCTTTCTATCTCATTTCAATTTTCTGCCAAAAATTGCAAATTAAAAACAAATTTTGATTTACTATTTGGTAGAAATTAATTATATTATCTAAACACATACATATAAAAGGCTAATTCAAAAAACCAAAAAATATTGTTGGAGTGGGCTGCATGTTAAAGGTTTGGTATTGTCAGAAATATGGTTTGAACCCTGAGGGGAAGCAGAGTCTATTCAAACCATCTTTATTTATTCTGTTTATCATACAGTCTTGTTCAAAATAATAGCAGTACAATGTGACTAACCAGAATAATCAAGGTTTTTAGTATATTTTTTATTGCTACGTGGCAAACAAGTTACCAGTAGGTTCAGTAGATTCTCAGAAAACAAACAAGACCCAGCATTCATGATATGCACACTCTTAAGGCTGTGCAATTGGGCAATTAGTTGAAAGGGGTGTGTTCAAAAAAATAGCAGTGTGGCATTCAATCACTGAGGTCATCAATTTTGTGAAGAAACAGGTGTGAATCAGGTGGCCCCTATTTAAGGATGAAGCCAACACTTGTTGAACATGCATTTGAAAGCTGAGGAAAATGGGTCGTTCAAGACATTGTTCAGAAGAACAGCGTACTTTGATTAAAAACTTGAATATAGGGGAAAACCTATAAAGAGGTGCAAAAAATGATAGGCTGTTCAGCTAAAATGATCTCCAATGCCTTAAAATGGAGAGCAAAACCAGAGAGACGTGGAAGAAAACGGAAGACAACTATCAAAATGGATAGAAGAATAACCAGAATGGCAAAGGCTCAGCCAATGATCACCTCCAGGATGATCAAAGACAGTCTGGAGTTACCTGTAAGTACTGTGACAGTTAGAAGACGTCTGTGTGAAGCTAATCTATTTTCAAGAATCCCCCGCAAAGTCCCTCTGTTAAAAAAAAGGCATGTGCAGAAGAGGTTACAATTTGCCAAAAGAACACATCAACTGGCCTAAAGAGAAATGGAGGAATATTTTGTGGACTGATGAGAGTAAAATTGTTCTTTTTGGGTCCAAGGGCCACAGGCAGTTTGTGAGACGACCCCCAAACTCTGAATTCAAGCCACAGTACACAGTGAAGACAGTGAAGCATGGAGCATGATATGGGCATGTTTCTCCTACTATGGTGTTGGGCCTATTTATCGCATACAAGGGATCATGGATCAGTTTGCATATGTTAAAATACTTGAAGAGGTCATGTTGCCCTATGCTGAATAGGACATGCCCTTGAAATGGTTGTTTCAACAAGACAATGATCCAAAACACACTAGTAAACGGGCAAAGTCTTGGTTCCAAACCAACAAAATTAATGTTATGGAGTGGCCAGCCCAATCTCCAGACCTTAATCCAATTGAGAACTTGTGGGGTGATATCAAAAATGCTGTTTCTGAAGCAAAACCAAGAAATGTGAATGAATTGTTAAAGAATCATGGAGTGGAATAACAGCTGAGAGGTGCCACAAGTTGGTTGACTCCATGCCACACAGATGTCAAGCAGTTTTAAAAAACTGTGGTCATACAACTAAATATTAGTTTAGTGATTCACAGGATTGCTAAATCCCAGAAAAATTTTTTTTTGTACAAAATAGTTTTGAGTTTGTACAGTCAAAGGTAGACACTGCTATTTTTTTGAACACACCCCTTTCAACTAATTGCCCAATTGCACAGACTTAAGAGCGTGCATATCATGAATGCTGGGTCTCATTTGTTTTCTGAGAATCTACTGAACCTACTGGTAACTTGTTTGCCACGTAGCAATAAAAAATATACTAAAAACCTTGATTATTCGGGTTAGTCACATTGTACTGCTATTATTTTGAACAAGACTGTATGTAAAATCAAATGTGACTCATCTGCAAAATAATTTAATAATTAAAATAATGCACCCCAATAAAACAAAGCTTTCATTCAGCATATTTTCAAATAATTCATTACCTTATCTATATGTGGGAAGAGACTCACAGGTGGAGGAAGATGTTTGTCCTGCACTTTTCACAGCTGGTGCCCATGGATTATGGTGGCCTAGTGACAGAATGAAGATCATCAGTTTAAAATCTGCTTTACAACCAAAGGTTGCATTAAACTTTCTTAATGTTTGTCATTTTGACAGACAAGGGATGTAAGAAAATTGTCATTATCAATTATAATACAATAATTAATATGAGCCAAACAATTACAACTTAACTCAATCAACTTAACTGTCTTAATCTGCTTGAACTCAAATCTTGTGGTCTATATGGACATAAAGTGTGTGTTTATCTGTGTTTAATTCAACCATCATGTTAGACTGTTGGAGTTGCAGTTGTTATTAGATTTCACAACTGTTCTGGACAAACGACTTCTCGCGCTAACTGTGACTTGAGACACAGCCAGGCTAAACAAAGACATTGAGTATGTTTACATGCACATGATAAGAGGAAAACTATCAAAAATCAGCTTATAACAAAAACACTTTTCAAGCTTTTTTATTTACTTCCATTTGTGACGTTTATCTTTTACAGGCGGAGACATGTGCACATAAACAAAACAATGGTTAAAGCGTTAACATGCAACATAAAAATCTGTGTAAAAGGCAAAAAATGTGCAGATCAGTTTTTGCCATTTATAGGCTTTACCCTATAAAAGAAAAATTATGTGTTTAAATGGCCTAACACATTGTCAGTTTATTAAATGTTTAGATGTAGACAGACTTACTAAGATTCAAAATATTTGGTTAACATGACCACTCGTGGTGGCCTTCATTCAAAGGATGGAGAAAACTGTCAGGCGCCAGTGCCAGCCAACAGGTGGACTAAACATCAAGCAGAATTCTGCACAATTCAGGTAAGCAGAATAAAATACACTGCAAATAAACATTATTAAAACAGACTTCCTATGACTCACGGCTTTCATCTTTCAGAATTAAGACCTTTCAGATCATCTCAGCAGGAAAGCCCCAACTTTCTCCAAAGCAGATGAGCAATCAAATGCTTGGTATGAACACAACCCTAACAATCAAGGTAAAAGAGCATTAAATATTATATGAAACATTTATATAGCACGAAGCTTACAGATAGTGTGAAAGATAATCTATGTGATCTGCCATTCATATCCTTCAAAGAACTTAACAGAACAACTGAACATGTATAATGCAATTTAATATGCAAGTTATTAATAATAATTGCTAATAATATTTAATAATATATGAAATTAATATTTATAAATGAATTCATTGTGTTTGTAATATTTATACATTAGCTGTTTAGGTGAGCAGATTATCCATCAGTGGATGCCATGCAAAAAAATAGCCTCAGAGTCTTAGGCTCTGTAGAAACTGTAACCTTCATGTTTCTGAACAAGTTTAACAGGACACACTAAACAGAAAACAACATAAATCAGTATTAAACACAAATTTCAGTCAGATTAATTAACGTTTTCATATTCAATCAATATAAAAAGAATAAACGCAATAAAAAACAATTTCATTGAGGTATATGTGTACATTTACATGCATCATTTAAGTAGGGAGTCGTTATGCATTTGAAAAAGCAACACTGGTCAAACATAATCATTACACATATTCTTTATTATCAACAAAATACCTGAAAAGGTTTGAAGAACAGCAAAATATAAACATATGCTTTAGTCATTTTCTGGAGCTGCGTGTGTAATGGTTCTTCGTCTGCAGCGGCCGCATTGAGTTTCTGAACGAGAGAGCCCTCTGGCTGTTGGGCAGTGGTTCTTAAACTTTTTTAAGCCGCTGTCAAATCAAGTACAAGTTTATTAACGTGATGTTTTATAGAATTTGGGTAAAACATCGCTATACTGTCAACGAGATTTTTTAAACACTGAAGTACTGAATGTGCCATAAAAAAACTGTATTCAATGTCACACGGCGTTGCGCAGCGCAGACTGTTCGGTGTATGACACCAAAGTACCGCGAGATTCGATAACGTTTAAAGAAGCTGTCTGCTCTCGCGGTAATTTGTTGTCACAAGAGACCTCATTATTATTGACTGCACCAAAATTCAGATTAATTCAGTGATATCACGCTCCTTATAGCATTGTATTTAGATTATTGTCTGTACAATGGCATTTGGTGACTTTCTAAAAAAATTGTTCACATAAAAACTACTACAATGCCCACTAAAACCCTGTACGCGAGCCCCTCATTTAAAATAAAAAAAAACAAGCAATCATATTCGGTGTCAAATAGGGTGTGTTTATGTAGAAAATAGGGTAAAATATTATTTTTTTTACTTGTAGGATCAACGCTGTAATTCTGTTTCGCTCCAATATGCATCAGAAATGCACCTGGTGCTGAATGTAATACCAGCACAGATCGCAGGGTGGCGTAAATTCACTACCAAGCACATAAGTGACTGACTGTAATTAAAATATCGTCCTGTGGTAGAAGTTGACAAAGAGAGCGTGCATCTCTCTTTGGACCATTCATAACATTTATTCGTCGAGATTTTGGTTTCAGATCAGCTAGAGACACGGATTCTTTGGACGGAAAGGGTAAGTGACCTTGAGAATTTTAAGATCGTGCTGTTTTGCTCACATGATGCTCAAAAATGTGTCTGGCTCATATCAGCTTGCCCCAGCAAACTTAACCAGTGGTGCGCGTGAAGAGCCCATGTGTTCCTGCAATAAAGCCTTAATTCTGTTAAATCAAGGTATCCTAATGTAGACAACCGTGAATGTTTGGGCATAGATTTTTAAATATATTTTTATTGTTATTTATTATTATTTTTAACGCAACAGTCACCCTCGAGTCGAGGATCAGGTTTTGTGATATGTGTTTGGTCTGCTTTCATTATAAATGCTTCAGATTCAGTCTATTAATATTTTTCTTTTAAATATCTCTGCTCTCCAAAGTTAAAAATGTAAATTATCTTCTTTATGGAAAATCAAACTAGTATCACATTCAATTTGTTTTGCTATACAACGTACAATGAAATAAGGATAAATGTAAACCACAATGCCATGCTTTGAGATGGACACTGTTTATGTTTATAGTGGCTGTGTTAAATAACATCTTCTCATGAAGGACACAGTAAAGAATGCTGCTCTTTTTGCAGTTCGTGTCGCGAAGTTTCCGCGCGCATTCCACTGAGCGTTGCCGAGGTAACAGTCATGACAGCGCGCGCTCGAGGAACTTTTGCACGTAATGTTTAACACATACCACACATTAGATCTTATACACACATTAAACTTGAACAACTGTAGAACAGTTGACACACTATGTGCTGCTATTCATATCGTTTTTTTATTATTGTTGTAGTGTTACTGCGCATATTACATAAGACTGTTGGTACACCTGCGTGATTACGCATGTAGTGTATGTACGCATTAAATGCCGTAAAAGCATAGGTGTCATTTACACTGGGGACGCTGGGGACATGTCCCCACCACTTTGTGAAATGGCTGATTTTGTCCCCACCACTTTTTGAAAGCATTTGGTTAAAATGTTCTGAAAATCAAGCAATACCTGTGCGACTTACACTGCAAAAATGACTTTCTAACTTAGAAATATCTAAAAATTCTTAAATCAAGATGCTTTTTCTTGATTAGCAAAATTACCTAAGAATAGTTTTTAGACAATTTAAGTGAATTTGTGATTAAAACAAGCAAAAATATCTGCCAATGGGGTGATAAGATTTCTTTTTTCTTAAACACTTAGGGCTCTATCTTACACCCGGCGCAATGCGCGACGCAAGTGTCTTTCGCTAGTTTCCACCCTAATTTTCACGTTTAGCGCCGCGTTGTTTAAATAGCAAATGCATTTGCGCCCCCTTTTGCCCCCATGGGCGTTCTGGTCTAAAAACGAGGTGTGTTCAGTTCAGGCACATTGTTGGCGCGTTGCTATTTTGAGGCAAATAAAAGAGATTACGCCATTGACCAACAAAAACCTGGTCTAAAGTCTAAATGGCGCAATATGTTTTATGTTATTTAAAGAGCGCATTAGTAAAATGCGCCTATAAACGGGAGGACAACGCAGGTTTGCTTATCACAAAGTACATGAATGCGCAGCAGCACAAAAATGCTTTCAAATATGAAAGATTAAAGGATTGAATGTAAAAGATTATTATTGAGTCTCTTGGACATAAATGAGGAGTAATTATGAGACGTTAAAGGCGCAAAGAGCTGCTTCACCTGCAGCCTGGTAAGTAAATAAATGCTTTGCTTTAAACAAATGCATCTGTTTTTAAATGTTTTTTTTATGCTACCTTACGGATTTATTGTATATGATGACTCTGTACCTGCGGATATGGTGAGATGAGAAACATTTTTAAGTAATGCTTAAAAAAACTCTTTGCTAAAAAAAACGCTGTCCAAAGTGCTGAAACGTGAGGAGAGCCGTTTGTAAATTCTTTATCTCCTGTTTGTTACAAATAAAGTATTTTTAGAGTACAAACCTTATCTTACATACTTGTAAATTATGTTTTGATGATATTGGATAGCCATACATTTAAAGCAATTAAAAGCCTGCTTTTTTACTTCCATGACTAAAAGAAAACGGGTTTTAAAAAATAAATATTTCAATACAAAAGAAAAACAACACAATTATTTAACATTAATCTTAAACTGGGGATCTTCTTCCTCCGCTTAGTTTTTCAGTTTACAAAGTAATAGGGATAAGACATAGCGCCAGCGCAACTTGCCTTTAAAGGGGATGAGAGCTGAGTCTCTCATTGGTTTACTGCACGTTACGCCCAAAATACTCCCATTACAATAGGACCAACCCTTTTCGACCATGCGCTCGGCGCACAAACCATTTTTCCTGTCGTTAAATTAGCAAAAGTGGATTCGGACACGCCCATTTAGACGTTGCGCTGTGCGCTTTAGACAATGCGCTTAGATCGTTAAAATAGTGCCCTACATCTTGATTTAAGAATTTTTAGATATTTCTACTGAAAACAAGACAATAATAATTAGTAAGAAAGTAATTTCTTTGCAGTGTACAGATTTTCAAGAAAAAATTCTAAGTATTTTGTTAATATCTAAAAATTCTTATATTAAGATAAATTAATTTTAGTTTTTAGACCAAAAATATCCAATTTAAGTGATTTTGAGCATAAAACAAACATAACAATTCAAGATTTTTTGCTTACCCCATTGGCAGATTTTTTGTTTGTTTAATGCACAAAATCACTTATATTTGATATTTTTGGTCTAAAAATTAGACTTATTCTCTTAGGTAATTTTGCTCATCAAGAAAAATCATCTTAATTTAAGAATTTTTTGATATTTCTACTGAAAACAAGAAAAAAATACTAAGATTTTTTTTTCTTGAAAATCATTTTTTGCCGTGTACGAGTGTATGTTGCGTTGTGTGCTTATAGTGTGTTTTCTTTTACATATGTAATGAATTTCATTGTTATCATTGACTTAATGTGCTGCTGTTTTCTACAGTATGGTGCTTTGGCACTGTTCAGTTAAGCTGGTGTTGCAGTTACATGTGCAGTCGACATTGTTGAGGGTTTTATGCTGAGTATTTTTGTGTTGTTGACTGGCCTACGCTATGCCCATGTTGATGCGCCGTTATTCAATATTTTTCCAGTCCTGCTGTAGTGTTTTTTATCTGATCTTTTGTCCCCACCACTTTTCAACACAAACTGACGCCCCTGGCCGTGACGTTTTAAGTTTTCAGTCATGACACATTTTGCAATACAAGATCTATATTTTTGCCTTTTTCTAGTTAACAGTAATTCTAGCTGTGAATAATATCAAAGAGTATAGAAGCCCAAGAGGCGAAACTCTGTTATGTTATGGGTAACAGTCTGTAGATGGCGCTGCGGAGCCACGGCCGCCATTATGGACTGAAAGCTGCTGAAATCGTTAGCGCGCCTCACAACTGTTCCACACTCTTCCATTCTATGTCAGTGCCTCTTCTCTCACAAAAAGAAAAAAATACAACAAAACTTCTCATACACAAATGCTCACACAATAGATGGTGGTGTCTGATTAATTACTGAGATCTTATGGCTCCATTTTAGTACTGTTTATAGTTCATGTGTGCACTTAGATTGCACATCTTTTTTGTACCTTTCCGCCTGTAATAGGACATTCACAGATTGTTTTTGTTCTTTCCATTGAAACGTTCACTGTGTGCACTTTCACTGAAGATGTTGAAAAAACTTGTTAATATTTTTGTGATATTCTATGTAAAAGATTAACTCTTAAGAAATGTTCATTTATAATTGTATTTATTTATTTATTTATTTTTCCAAATCATATATATGGCTCTATAATATCCAGAGCCGCTATAGTATTTCTATAGTAGTCTTATCGTACTTTTAAAGTAATATTTTGTCCCAAAATACTATTTTCCTAAGGATAATTGGGCCATGCATAACCACGTTGTTTTCGTATTTAGATATGACGACCAGAAAAAAAATAAGTTATGCCAAGTTTTTGTTATATTAAGTTGGTTCAGTGCCATTGACTCTCATTATTTTTCGGCATTTTCCTTCAGTTTTCAGTCCATAATGGCGGCCGCGCCGTCACGTCATGGGGGCAACTGTTGCTATGGAGCGTTCTATTGAGTTTCGCCTCTTGGGCTTCTATACTCTTTGATAATATGATGCTAAGTTTTCGAATGTGCAATTGAGAAATTTATCATTTTGAGTTTAACCCACGAAATTTCTGTAAACACCGCCATCACACATAAGCTATGCACGGACACACAAACAAACACACACACACCTGACATGTAACACACCAAGTGCACTCACACTTTTTGTATGAAACGCACAAATAAGATAGACTATAAACAACATGTGACAATTGTTTGCTTTTATAGATGATATATAAAGTTTTTTTAAATGCTGGAGAGCAAACAGGTGGAGAAAGAGTTAGAGAGACTGAAGGTGTCAGAGACAGGTAAGAGATGATGAATAAAGTGATTGTAGCAGTTTCATAGTCATGATAAAGGTTATTAGCCCCTAAAATAAACATCATTCCATTATTTACTCACCCTTATGTTGTTTTAAAACATAACAGCTTTTAATTTTCTGATCAGGAACTCAAGGGGTCATGTATGATTTATTACAGTTTATGAATCAGGTTATGCATGCTACAAGCATGCATGATAGATACATCTGGAAAGTAAAACTGATGTATAATGTATAACTAAAAGTACAGTCTGACTCGTATAAATATAAATTCTGATATAAAATGTTAGTATTCATTAAACTTTAAATATACATATAGTATACATAAACTTTAATTCAAGATACACAATAATAAATAATAGTGATAAATAACTTTTATACCTTTAAATCTTTACAGGTTTTTTGTTATTAGGTTAAATAAAAAATCATAAGGGCTTGGAACTATAAAGAAGAGTAATGTATGTAGCCTACATGAATTTATTAATATAATAATAATACTCAATGAATTTGCGAAAAGGCATCACAATGCTCTCTTCACATCATCACTGAGGGCTAAGCCCCCCTAAGAATGAAATCCTAGAACCGCCCCTGGACAACACATTTATAAATTTACAAACCTTCCACCAGTGGTGGCTGGTGACTTCTTTTCCAAGGGGTGTGAATTTAAAATATATTTTCGGATTGTCATGTGTGTGGCTCATCATTTCAAAATATGTGCCTGCTGCACACGCATCGAAAAGGTTTATGATAAAAGAGACGCTCACGTTCACAAAATACTTGCAAGACTTAAGAGTAAACTCTGATTACACATGAGATTAAGCTAATGCGAGCGTCACCTTTATTATAAACCCTTTAGACGCGTCTGCAGCAGGCACTTATTTTGACAAAACGCATGATGGACATGGTTAACATGACGCGCCAAATACATGTCGTGACAAGTTTCGCACCGTGCGCCATCGAAAAATAAGTTACTGGCTGCCCACCATAGCCTCTTTGTATATTGAAAATGGCAGAAAATATGCAGTAATGTTTCTGGATGTAATGAAGAGTGTGAACAATTTACATTGATATCTGGGTCATCTAAACCTTATATTACCAATACACTGCGGTGAAGTAAACAAACATATGTGTTCGTATTGGCCTTTTTGTGATTGCTTGCAGCTTGAATTTGGAAGCAGGGAGCTATGCATTCAGAAACAGATTTTTAGCCGTAGTCCTGATGTTTTATTGAAGCGTGCATGCTTTTACTATGTGAAAATGCTTTTTTGTGGTCTGGTTGGTTTAGGAACTGGTTTACAATGGGTTTGAGAACTTCGGCTTCATTTACATTCCTGTAGTGAGAAGTAGAGTATGTATAAGAACAAATGGTTCCTTTTAGTGGCAAGAGTTTATTTAATGTAAATTTAATGTTAATGTATGAAACAAACGAAAGAAAGAAACATTTTTTCATTAAGGAATCTAAGGCCTAAATGAATAGTTTTCGTAGAGTCAATCTTTAGAAACCACCTTATTATTTGTGCATGTGAGTAAATGGTAGTTTAGCTTCATAAAATCTAAAGGTGGGGTGCATGATTTTTCAAAAACACTTTGGAAAAGGGAGTCGGGCCAAGTACCAAAACACACTTGTACTCAATCAGCAGTAAGGTGCATGTCCACTACTGAACAGCGGAAATGACCACAGGATTTTACACCAGCACCTGGATGGACATTCAGATGACAAGGATAAAACTCTGCAGTCACAACTACTGTTCACAGACACAGCTCAGGCTGAGCCCTGCCCACAGAACTCGCTACAGCTGGATTGTGAATCAACACCCAAGGACGTTTCTGTTGATAATGACCAGAGGAATGATAACACTCCCTCCCAGCCTTCAGGAACACCAGAATCACAGCTGATGTCGTCACACTCTCTCTCCCTCTCTCCAACATCACCACTTCTGGGCTTTTCAGAGAAAATGGAGAAACTGGTATCTGCTGGAACAAAGCTCTCCCACTCTATTGCTGCGAGTCCCCAAATATCAACCAAGAAACGGCGGGCTCCTCAACCACCAAAGCCTTCGGGCCCAGCCCGCCCTCCCCCTCCATCTCAGAGAGCACTCCGACCTCTGCCTCAACGTCAGGGATCACACCAGCCCTCATCTGCAAACAGCACTGGTAACTGATGTGTGTTGGGTTCCCGCTACGTCAGCAGTAACAATCATAAATATTTTAAGAACAAGCGGGCGCCCGATGTCCCTTTAGCTTTCCCTATCTCTGTCCTGACATGTGATAGAAAGATGAAGGCCGTCTCCAGCCGCACAGCAATTCTATCTAATCTACTGCCTATTATACGTCATTCTGAGATTGATACAGTTCCAAAACCAGTTACTGTTAAGTTAGCACTTCTGAACATCCGTTCACTAAAGAACAAATCTTTTTTAGTTAATGATCTTATCACCACTAACAACCTGGACTTTATGTTTCTTAATGAAACTTGGTTAGATGACAGCTGCAGTGCTACAGTCCTCAATGAATCAGCCCCACCCAACTTTACCTTTATAAATGTCTGTAGAGCTGTTAGAAGGGGTGGAGGAATAGCTGCTTTATTCAAAGATGCCTTTCAATGCAAGCAAGTGTTACTTGGTGATTACCAGTCTTTTGAATATTTGTGTATTGCTCTAAAAGGTACACCACGCATTCTGTTTACAATTATTTATAGACCTCCCAAATACACCTCAGCATTTGTTGATGAATTCACAGAACTTTTGTCAACAATTTCCTCTGAATTTGATTATTTTGTTATTGCTGGAGATTTCAATATTCATATAGACAATTCAGAAAACAATACTGCGATTGAACTGTTAAATGTTTTAAACACTTTTGATCTGACCCAGCACGTGCAAGGTCCTACACACAATCGGGGACACACTCTTGATCTGCTCATTAGCAAGGGTCTAAACATTTCATCCACTGTAATCAAGGATGAAGCGCTATCTGACCATTTCTGTGTTTACTTTGATTTATTGATCTGTCCTGCCACTGATGCTAGATCTGTCTATATCAAAAAAAGGTTCATAAATGAGAACACCAGTGAGGTATTTATGAATGCTATGTCAATGTTGCCAAACATATCCGCAGACTCTGTTGATGTTCTCCTTGAAAACTTTAACATAAAAGTTAAAGATGCTATTGATGATATAGCTCCAGTAAAGGTCAGGATGATCACTGGCAGACGTAAAGCACCCTGGAGAAACACAACAGCAGTACAGCACATGAAAAGAACATGCAGAAAAGCTGAACGTATGTGGCGGAAAACAAAACTTGAAGTACATTATAGCATCTATAAGGACAGTCTTCGTGCTTTCAATGTAGAACTAGGCACAGCTAGACAGACCTTCTTCTCCAATATTATAAATAACAACATAAACCACACTCGCACTCTTTTTGCTACTGTAGAGAGAATAACAAACCCCACAAATCAAGTTCCCAGTGAAATGCTCTCAGACAACAAATGCAATGAGTTGGCAACCTTTTTCTCTAAGATGATCAGTAATATCAGAATGGCGATCAATACAGCCTCAAATTGTACTGTGGTCAGTCAGATATCATTGCAACAACCTCAGAAATTAGTCATTCTCTCAGAATTTGACATAATTGATATAAAAACCTTGGAAGAAACAGTACAACATCTTAAAGCATCAACTTGCAGCCTTGACACTCTCCCCACATCTTTTCTCAAAAAGGTGCTTAACTGCTTAGAAACTGACCTCTTAAAAATAGTAAACACCTCTCTGATCACAGGCACTTTTCCAGAGTCATTAAAAACAGCAGTTGTAAAGCCTCTCCTAAAAAAGAGTAACCTAGACAAAACCATACTTAGCAACTACAGACCTATCTCAAATCTTCCGTTTATAAGCAAGATCGTTGAAAAGGTTGTTTTCAATCAGCTGAACAAATTCTTAAACTCAAATGGCTATCTGGACAACTTTCAATCTGGTTTCCGTCAGCATCACAGCACAGAGACAGTGCTCATAAAGATAATAAATGATATTCGCTTAAACTCTGATTCAGGTAAAATATCAGTGCTGGTGCTACTAGATCTTAGTGCTGCCTTTGACACAGTAGATCACACCATACTCTTACATAGACTGGAAAACTGGGTAGGGCTCTCTGGGATGGTTCTCAAATGGTTTAAAACATACCTACAAGGAAGAGGTTACTATGTGAACATAGGTAACCATAAATCTGAGTGGACATCCATGACATGTGGAGTCCCACAGGGTTCAATTCTTGCACCCCTTCTGTTTAATTTGTATATGCTCCCACTTGGTCAAATAATGAAAAAGAACCAAATTGCTTACCACAGCTATGCAGATGACACCCAGATATACTTAGCCCTGTCACCCAATGACTACAGCCCCATTGACTCTCTATGTAAATGCACTGAGGAAATTAACTGTTGGATGCGTCAAAACTTCCTCCAGTTAAACAAAGACAAAACCGAAGTCATTGTATTTGGAAATAAAGATGAAACTCTCAAAGTTAACACATACCTTGACTCTAGGGGTCTAAAGACACAAAATAAAGTCAGAAATCTTGGTGTAATTTTAGAGTCTGACCTTAATTTCAGTAGTCACGTGAAAGCGATAAGCAAATCAGCTTACTACCATCTCAGAAATATTGCCAGAATTAGATGTTTTGTCTCAAGACAGGACTTAGAGAAACTTGTTCATGCTTTCATCACCAGCAGGGTGGATTACTGCAATGGACTCCTTACTGGGATCCCCAAAAAGACCATTAGACAGCTGCAGCTCATACAGAACGCTGCTGCCAGAATTCTGACCAGAACCAAAAAATCTGAGCACATCACTCCAGTCCTCAGGTCCTTACACTGGCTTCCTGTTACATTTAGAATAGACTTTAAAGTATTGTTACTCGTTTATAAATCACTTCATGGCTTAGGACCCAAATACATGACAGATATGCTAACTGAATATAAACCTAACAGATTACTCAGATCATTAGGATTAGGTCAGTTAGAAATACCAAGGGTTCACTCAAAACAAGGTGCGTCAGCATTTAGCTTTTATGCCACCTCTAGCTGGAATCAACTTCCAGAAGAGATCAGATGTGCTTCAACAGTAAACACTTTTAAATCTAGATTAAAAACACATCTGTTTAACTCTGCATTTACTGAATGAGCACTGTGCTGCTTCACACTGACTGCACCTTTAACTCAAGTCACTTTTACTCCTGTTTTATTCTTTTTAACATTTTAAACTGTTTTATTAAAATCACATTTATTTTCTTTAATTGTTATTTTAAATTCTCATGTAACTTTGTCTTTATTGTGATCTTATCGTGTAAATCTTATTTTTACAATTTCTTTTTCTTTTTTATATATTGTTTTCTCATTTCTGTGTAAAGCACTTTGAATGACCTCTGTGTATGAAATGTGCTATACAAATAAACTTGCCTTGCCTTGCCTTGCCTACTAAACGACATTGTTGCTTGGGTTGCGTATATGTGGGGCGGGTATATTAAAAAAAGGTTTAGGTCTATTGGAGGATTTCAAATATCAACATTGGCTTTCAGAGATCATGCACCCCGCCTTTAAGGCAAACATGGACAGTGGTATTTAAAAGTCTGACACCACCCATTTAAATTCATATTACGTTTGGCATTAAACATTTGGTTAAAACCATAACAATAAAAAAATGAAGTAACGCTTTCTAACATTTTTACGTCCTCTTGCTTTAATGACAGCATGCACGTGAGATGGCATGTATGTGCAAAACATCATAGTGGCGATCCGTGTATGAAATGAGAAAGCTTCAGTGTATATACCCTACCCCAAATATAACACATGATCATTGATTTGTATATAGATGCCAAAGTTTTTATATTTCTTTTTCATTTTACATTTTGCACATTTGACGTATTTACTTTTTAACCCTAAAATGTTTATTTTTCACAAGTATAGTCAATGTGCCCTCAAACTTTTGGACCCCAGTGTATGTATTTATCGTTTTCACATTTTTTTTGTAAGAAGAGAGAAACCACGCTTTTATGCTCCCTCTATATGTGCATTATTAAGTCACACGTGTCTTTGTGAGTCTGCAGCTGTTTCACACACGCTTTAGTTTCACTTTCTATAGTACCCAAAGACACCGTCATCAGTGTAAAAAACCGAACAATGCACCATTGACATTGTGATTCACCATCTGAAAGGTCTAACTGGGCAACTGCTTCTTTCATAAAAGTTTTTTTCTGATCAGTTTAATACAGAGAAATTATGGTAACCGAGACTTATTTTAAAAAATCCATAAAGTTATTTTAAAGGTGACAGCTTGTGCAATAAGTGCATTATATCTCTTATTTCAAAACTTTTTAACAGTCCGACCCATGTTGTGAAACCACCCTCATCTGACCACAGACTCCTAATATATTTCCAAAAAAGTAACTATTTAAGATCTACTTAAGATCATCTCGCATTTTATTTGTTTTGCGTGTGAACATTAGCTTTTGGTTTTTTCAATGCTCTATATTGTGTGCTTTAGATAACATCTGTTTATAAATTTATGTCAGTGCGTAATTGTTTGAAGGATTGCGACATGAGGAAATGATTGTGGTCTGTAGAGTTTAAACAGAAGCTCGTGAGATCGTTCATCCATAACACCCCACTAAACACACACCCATACCCATACATAACAATCAGCAAAGCAGAACTGTCTGCAAATAGCACAAAATAATCTGAGAAATTCAGTGCTTGCATATACTGATGCTGACTTGAAAACTGATTTCTGATTAATTTTCCTAAAGGTTTTGCAGAAGAAGAACAATGGCAATGAACGCAGCATCACAGCCCGGCCAAATGGACCGCAACAGTAGCTACCTTCAGGTAAGCTGGTGCGTGTTTTAGTCATATTTTCTCAGATTTTCAGATGGTGTAAATCAGACCAAATCAAGGCTAGGTGATCATAAATTAGTACAAAAATAGCAATGGATTTATAGTATTGCTCTGAAACCAGAAAGATGATATATATACAGAGGTAGACAGTGATCGGGGCTCATGTGAAACTGCAGATTTGCATAAAATACTGTCTGTTTAGATGCTTTTGTCTGGTTGGTTTAATGATGGGAGTATAGATGTGTCCTCCTGCTTATAATATCCCACAATACTGTGTGAGTGTGTGGTCCAGCGATTGGTTAGGGCTGGGTATCGATTCAGATTTTCCAGATCGATTCGATTTCGATTCACAAGCTATCGATTCGATTCCGATTCTCGATTAAATTTTCGATTCCGGTTCTCAGGTAGGTTTTTATACTCGATTCTCAATTCAACTCAATGAATATAGATTTAATACACATACTATATTAATAAAAAAGAACAGTGAACAGCAGTTTACAAGTGGGTAATTAATAAAAAGAAATTAAAAGCCACAACACGTCTTGCTTGCGAAATCTAAAATGCTTCCATTCCTCCGTTCAATGTTTGCGGAAATAAATATGAAAAAAAAAAATCGATTTTGCTCTTTGAGAATCGATTTTTAATCGACCACGTTTTAAAAAAACGATTAATCGAAAAATCGATTTTTTTTACCCAGCCCTACGATTGGTGAAACGGATAAAAATGGTGTCTGGTGGAGTGGTTAAAGGGATAGTTCACCCGAAAACATTCACTTCCGTAGAATTCTTTTTTCATACTATGGAAGTGAATGGGGCTAAGGATCGGTTTGGTTACAAACATTCCTCAAAATATCTTCTTTCCTGTTCATTAGAAAAAAATATTTTATACAGGTTTGTAACAAACAACATGTGAGTGAGAAAATATTGATAGATTTTTTTATTTTTGGGTGAACTATCCCTTCAAAGAATTGAATATTACACACATTTATTTTATCAGTATGAGTGTTCCTGAGATCGAACCCAGGATTTACATTTAGGCATTTAGCAGATGCTTTATCCAAAGCGACTTACAAAAGCCTGGAAAACAGCAGTGTTTTTTAAATATAAAATAAAATTATAACTAAAGCTCATTTGTGACCAGGGACCACAAACCGTTAAGGCCTTTTTTATTGAGATTTATATATTTGAACTCTGAACATTACATATTTGGAAAATATTTGGAACTGTTTGAAAATCTGGAATCTGATGATGCAAAAAAAAATCTAAATAGTGAGAAAATCACCTTTAAAGTTGTCCATATTAAGTTTTTAGCAACACATTATACTAGTGATAAATAATGTTGTATATATTTACGATAGGATAAATGTACACAAAATATCTTTATGGAACATGATATTGACTTTATATTCTTCTGATTTTTGGCGATCATTTTAACCCATACAATGTATTGTTGGCTTTTGCTACAAATATGCCCATGATAATTATGACTGGTTTTGTGGTCCAGGGTCACATTTGTTTGTGATAATCAGATGGTGATAGTTAAAATGCCTTTCTGCCGCCATTTATCTTACAAAATATCTTTATACTAAAATGCTATCTATGAGGTCATTGACTGCTTTTGGTTTCAGTCACAGTTGACATGTCATAGGAAATCACACCTGAATTGTGGACAACACATTAAATAGAAGTTTTAAACTTGCAACAGGATCATTGCTACATTCGTGTAAACATTTCCAGTGATGTCACATGTTATGGGGTTTATAAACGCTACTTTTATAGTTTATGCTGCATGTGTAAGTGTTGCAAACAAATTTTTTTTTTTGACACTTTTGTTACCATTTTAATAAGTGCAACACATGCATATGAAGCCTTAAATTATCATTAATTTGCTAATTTGCTTCTGCATGCTCATACAGAGCATTTTCTGGATTTTTTTATTGGCCGTCTGGGTTCTTGTTAAAATCACTGTGTGTGTGTGTGTGTGTGTGTGTGTGTGTGTGTGTGTTGCCCAGACAGATCCATTCAAGTGTTCCATAATGTATGTGTTCTCTCTCTCTCTCTCTCTCTCTCTCTCTCTCTCTCTCTCTCTCTCTCTCTCCTTAATTATTCTTTCTTCCCTCTTCTTCCTGCATTTATTTCATCATTCAATCTAAACAGTTGTGCACTTTGTTCCTTTCTAGTCCTCCAAGTTTATCTTACCTTAGATTTACATTTTATTTTGTGATTCTATAAAAAATGTCACTCTCTAACACAAATAATTTATCCAGGATGTTGTCTGTTTATGTCTGTTTTGTTATCGTATCTAATGGCCTGCAATTTAGTTCAAACCAGTCCGCAATTGCAGGCAAACATTTTAAGCCCAGGAAGTGATTCAAAACATTGACATGGGTTCAAGATGGTTACGTTCCATTGGTTTGAAAGTGGTTGTGGTTGAGTGCCACTAACAGACTGCCAGGCAGGGTTTGTTACAATCATTTGTCTATTAGCCTGACACACAAGTGTACTATGCAGCAATGTCAGATAATATTGTATTATTGTTTGGAAACCCTTCATAGCTACTGTACACACTGGCAGCCACACAGCATGTCATGCAAATTAGGTAAACAAGCTTCAGCTGGTTTAAAATGCTGCTGCTAGAGTGCTAACTCGATCTAAGAGGAATACCACATAAGCCCAATTTTGGCGTCTTTACACTGGTTAACAGTTAAATATCACATAAATTTCAAAATATGGCTAATTACCTATAAATAGCCTAACACCTTCGTATCTTCGAGAACTACTATCAGAATACAATCCATCGCGTACGTTGCGGTCGCAAAATTCTGGTCACAAAAATATCAAAAGTGTTTAAAGATGGTAGACCTTTTTCCCACTTAGCCCCTGAGCTCTGGAATGATTTACCAAATAATGTTCCAGAATCAGATACAGTTGATCAATTTAAGTCTAAACTAAAGACATATCTCTTTAACAAAGCAGTCACATAATTCCTCTGGGCAATATACTTATGCCGCAATAGTTAGCCTGTCCAGAACTGAGCAGATATTCAACCACAAAATGTTAAAGGAATAGTCTACTCATTTTCATTATTAAAATATGTTATTACCTTAACTAAGAAGAGTTGATACATCCCTCTATAATCTTAGTGCGTGCACGTAAGCGCTGGGGCGCGCTGCGACACTTCGATAGCATTTAGCTTAGCCCCATTCATTCAATGGTACCACTCAGAGATAAAGTTAGAAGTGACCAAACCCATCAACGTTTTTCCTATTTAAGACAAGTAGTTAAACGAGCAAGTTTGGTGGTACAAAATAAAACGTAGCGCTTTTCTAAGCGGATTTAAAAGAGGAACTATATTGTATGTCGGAACAGCACTTTTGGGAGTACTTCGACTCTGCGCAGTAACACCCTCCCTATCCCATTATGAGAGGGAGAAGGGGAGCGGATTTTTCAGGCGAGTTGAAGTACTCCCAAAAGTGCTGTTCCGCCATACAATATAGTTCCTCTATTAAATCCGCTTAGAAAAGCGCTACGTTTTATTTTGTACCACCAAACTTGCTCGTATAACTACTCGTCTTAGGAAAAACGTTGATGTGTTTGGTCACTTCTAACTTTATCTCTGAGTGGTACCATTGAATGAATGGGGCTAAGCTAAATGCTATCGAAGTGTCGCAGCGCGCCCCAGCGCTTACGTGCACGCACTAAGATGATAGAGGGATGTATCAACTCTTCTTAGTTAAGGAAATAACATATTTTAATATTGAAAATGAGTAGACTATTCCTTTAAATGTTTTAATTCCCATAACATTGTATAAAATAGTATCTATTATATATTTCCTATAGAATCAGCTGTCTGGCTCTCTTTTAAGGTTTTTTTCATCCTAGGACTTTTTCCTCCTGATTAAAATTTATTAAAAAAATATTTATTAACATTAATAATTTATTTATAATTTTTTGTCATATCACGAACCCCTTGCAATTTCCTGCGAGCCACTAGGTGCTCACAAAACTCTGGCATACAGTATTTGAAAATACAGGAAGTCAATATTTACATTTAATTCATAAAAAATGTGTAATAATAAAGCAAATAATCATGTTATTGTATGGGACAGGATGTGTTGTGTTGTGTTGCAATGCTAAGTCCCGTTTCCTGTCATAGATTAAAAATACAGGAAAGTGGCTAACTTGCTTCCTGTTTATGGGTGTATATCAGAGGCGCTTGACCTTGTAACGTTTGCATACAAACCTCTTTTTTCATCTTTTCTTTTGTCTTTTTCTTGCAGTTTCTTAGACTATATGTTATATATTAGCAAAAACATAAATACGAGATTTTGTGTTTCTCCATGTGCAGCTGGTGGATGCTTTTGCATGGTCACTGGGATCACTGGAGCAGCAAATGGTTGATGCGCAAGAAACAGATGATGATCCAGTCAAAGATACAGATCCCTCTTTACTCATAGAGTAAGTACACAATTCTGTATATTGTTTACATTAAGACCATAATTATGCTTAAAGGCCTTACTCTTATTATACATAATACTAATATTTAAAATCATTGCAGATAAGTGTGAAATAAACATTAGGAGGGTTTGTCTCATTTCCACTTCCAAGGCTATTTTTACAGCACACAATGAATCTGCAATAAAATACAATACAGCTACAATGGATTGAGTCTGGGCCATACATATGTACAAATAATTAAAACCACAACCTTTATACAACCATTAGCAATTAAAGAAAACAAGAATCAGGTCAAAGTGTCTGAATAATTTTGGGTCCCAAATTTGTACTGGTAGTCCACTTTTTGAAAAGTTTTTGGGTATAATATGTCCCAGTTTATTTTATCTTATTGACTATAGTGTCCTGCACCCACTTGTAAAAGAATATCAAAAATTGTATCTGGTGTCTGAATAGTTCTTGGTTTGACTGTAATATTATACAGTGACCAGCAGAGGGCATCATTGCTCAGTGAATTAATGTGAGCTTGCTGTTTATATCATTAAAGGACATGAAATAAAAATCTATAAACTAGGGCTGCAAAATATATTGCATTGCAATGCACGCATCTTCAATAATCACATTCAGAGCATAACACTTTTTTGGATGCCTTTGCCAGTGGTTTGAAATGGCAGAGAGAAATCACAAATCAAGTGAAGTCATCCAGTATTTATCCTATCGTAATATACATTGCAAAAAAGTCATTGCCATGTTAATATCGACCAACATCGTGCATGTCTACTATGAACACTGCACTCATCTGTTTGTCTCTCTGTAGGATAGAGGGAGCGATGACCGGTGTGTGTCTCCAGTATCCTGCGGCTTATGGTGATGGTGTGGGTACGAGTCTGAGTGTGTTGGATAAACTGATACACACACACCCGTTCTGGCTTCTGCTTTCTATCGACCAGCACGAGGTCACTGACATCCTACTAAAGCAACCAGCTGGGGTAAAACTAGAAGGCTGCTCTTTATCTCTACATAAAAATAAATATAAACAATAGATTTTTTAAAAAGATCAAAAATACGTTATATAAAATAACCTATGGTTATTAATCAGAAATTATGACCCAGTGTGTGAAAACCCAGCTAAAATCATTTTTTTCTACAAAAAAAAAACATTTTCTCTTTACTTCACATTACACTTATCTCATTATTCGATTATGAGACTTTAGTCTGGATTTCACAGGGTAAAATAAAGAAATTGAATGCATTACTGCAAAAAAGTGACACTTAAAACTTTAAAAAATCAAACCAATGTTAGTGGAGCATTTCCATTGTTAATCTACTGCTTGGTTTGATGTTTTGTAATCTATGCTATAAAAAATGAATTTACTAAAAAATTAAGGTTCCAAAAATGTTCTTCCTGTTCAGGTATTTCTGGTGTGGAGGTCACCTGTCCTTCAGAAGAAAGTCTTATCTTTCCACATGGATGGAACGTCAGACTCCATCATTCATGTCCCTGTCAAGGAGAGCCAGTACAGTATGTTGTTATCATACCAAGAAATAAGCAAATGATAAACCACACACTATGCACTTAAGGGTGCATTGTGTCATTTTTAGAAGGATGCCCTGACAACATGTGGATGACTGAATTTTCATTTTTGGTTGAACTATCCCTTTAAAGGCGTTCTAAGCGAATCTGCGAGACGTTAGTTTTTGTTGACGTTTGAATTGTTTTCAAACAGACGGAGCGTAGCTAACTCCTCCCCCTCCCTTCCGTGCTTTCATGAACGCGCCCAACCCCTACCCCCAAATCCTTCTTGTCGTTTATTGGTTGAAACACTTTGTTATGTTTCTGTTCGTAGGTTTGGCCACTATGTTGTTATTGCCGTTTGTGAAGCCGGGGCTGTCTACAGAGATCGCGTTTTTTTACAGTTTGATCTAAAACGCGTCAATTCGCTTAGAGCACCTTTAACTCGTTCCCTGAAAACAGGACATTTACTAAGTGTACTTAAAAAAGTGTGTATTAGTGCACTTTTTTTTATCTGGGATAGCATTTTTTAACTCTAAACACCCCACCCTGGACCTCACAAATTTTCAAACCCTGCCATGATCACACCTCAGATAACAAGATAACAGATAACACTAACATTTGACCTCGACTGGGAAACCGCTTTCGGTTAGTTTTTCAATATTTTACTATGTTCTTACCCCAACTTAGACAAATGAATACATACCTCTCTTTTTTCAATGCGTGCACTTAATCTTTGTACAGCGGGTCGTGAATGTGTTAGCATTTAGCCTAGCCCCATTCATTCCTTAAGATCCAAACACGGATGAATTTAGACGCCACCAAACACTTCCATGTTGTCCCTATTTAAAGACTTTTACAAGTGTAGTTATATGAGTTAGTATTGTGGCACAAAATCAAACGTGGCGATTTTTTTAAGCAAATAAAAATTGAGAACTATATTGTATGGCGGAAGAGCACTTAGTTTGCAGCACTTCAACCTCGGGCGCAGTAATATTGATGGAAGTTCGAGCAAGAGGGGAAGTAGTCAGGAGTGATGATGTTACTGTGCCGGAGGTCGAAGAGCTGCATCCCTGTTTGGATCCTAAGGAATGAATGGGGCTAGGCTAAATGCTAACACATTCACGACATGCTGTACAAAGATTAAGTGCACGCAGTGAAAAAAGATAGGCATGTATTAATTAGTCTAAGTTGAGGTAAGAACATAGTAAAATATTGAAAAACGGTGGTGTTTTCCTTTAAGAACATCTACGTTTATACAACTGTGCTATTTTGAGACACTATTTATTTCGATAAACTTAAAAATCTATTTAAGTATTACTGGTATTTAGTATTGGCTTTTATGTGCACTGAAGTACTGCTAAAATACTATTAAGTATTTGTATATTCGTAGCATAACTTTACATAACTTACAAATGTACTTGCTAGTATTTAAGTGCAGTTTTAATACTGTCAAGTATACTTCATTTTACCTGAGATCTAATGAATTCTGTCTTAAGCTTTTTACCATTTTACACTTTGGGTATACACTTTGTCTGTTTGTTTTGGAGGATGGACTGTTGACTAAGGGTGGATTATTTATTTCATATTGTAATAAGCAAGTTTAGCTTTACAGTTTTACACTTGGGGTGTTAACATATTTGGCATGTTTAATTTAAACCCAATTGTTTTACATCTTTGTACCAGAGTTATTTTCTGTTTTTGATACTGTTATTTGATAAATGTCAGCTTAAGTGCTAGTCACCCGGTGTTGCCAGATATTAGTACGAAAAACAAACAAAGAAATTGCTTACAAAGAACAAAGTTCAATCCTTGTCTTTCAAAAATAAATCAGAAACTGCACATAATCATTGCTTTAAAAATATCCCGAAGTGTCTAATTAATTGCTAAAACACTACGTCTAAAGAGGATTTTTTTTAATGTGATCTGGCAACACTGCGAGCTCTGCAGCAGTCACCCCTTTGCGGCCCATAAGTC